>NW_017672244.1:14515-93278 GCF_001879085.1 Nicotiana attenuata | reverse complement strand
TGTGTGTCTTTTGTTTAACTATTGTATGAAAGTTGAACGATATTGTATAAAAATTATATTTAAATTGTATGATATTGTAGTTGTATATAATTGAGTAGAAATAATGTAAAAATTGTAGATAAGTCGTATAATATAATTAGTTGTATGAATTTATTTTTACTATGTATAAATCAGATACAAAATATATAAAAGACATATTGTATAAATTTTGTATAAAATTTATATTTAAGTTTTATATTATTGTAGTTGTATATAACTGGGTAGAAAATGTATGAAAGTGTAGATAAGTTGCAGAGTTGTATAATATATAGTTAGTTGTATGAACTCATTATATTTTTAAAGTTATGGGTTCATATCTATTATTGTTATAATTTTAATAAATTTTTACATGCAAATTTTTATTATACGTCGAAAATTATAGGTTCGGTTGAACCCGTCAGTAGAATACTACATAAGCCTCTGAAACCCGCATCTCCCATTGCTACAATCGAACGCCCATACCCGTGTACCACCCCTAATCAGTCGCTGCTACGTTATAAAAAAGAACACCAACCTAAGTCAAGCATAAACTAATTGAAGCTTAAGGTCCATGAAAAGTTGACGAGAAATTACGTAAACTTAAATAGTCACTGACATCATCTGGTTGTTTTTAAGTAATGCAAAAGTATGAAATAATCAGCCAAAACACATGATACTTTTAACATACTTTTCCATTTGTCTTTTGATTTTAACACATACTTTTTATTTCTTTTTTGTATCTTTTCTGGGTTGACTTTGTTAGTGTTTGCTGACAATTGCTACTTCTTAATTTGTTCCAAATCAGCGTGGATGATCGAAGGCACTGCCGATAATTGGAGAAAACTAAGGAAAGAGAAGAGAGAAAAAAAAACAAGGAAAATGGTGTAACTAAATCTCTTGATTGAAGGCACAAATAATGGATTTGGAAGCCTATTAAGGTGGATTGTATATATTTTGTAAACAAAACTTGTTTGTGCCGGGTAATTAGCTATACATGGACATTAAGGGTAATAAAATTTTAAATAGTGTATAGGAATGAAAAAATCCCATATTTATATAAGTAGGCTGAGTGGATATACCGTGCCAAATAGATCAGTATACAAATAGTCGTTATACAAAGATTATACACATATTATACATAGATTGTTCATATATTATAAACCCGCCGACTAATTTAAATTTAAGTGATTGGGTGAGCAGCTATTTAAATTAATTCTTCATGCCAAATTCCTTTGGATCGATTATATAAGTTCAATATATGGGTTTAATAAATACATCTAATTCCTTTTTGGTTGGATTATAAATGAACCCACTTTGTTAAACCCAAGATGTTACTTCATCTTAGAGACCCAGTTTGGGGCCACGTTTCAAATAACGTGGCATACCAAGTCAAATAAAAGAGTTAATAGGATCGGGTCACATGCTAAAATACACATGACATGCTAAGTCAAATCTGAAGGTAAATGAAAATGTCTTAGGTGTATATATGACATGTTCCAACCAATCAATGTGGTCTTGCTAGCACTTCAATCTGATTGGTTAACCAATCAAATCAAATTAAAGAATAAGAGGTTATCCTCGTCACAACTTTTTGCTTCTACAACTATAAATGGAGTCATCATAACTCAGAAAAGGGACCAGAATCCATAATAAGAAACGAGAGAGAGCTTGTGGATCAAAGACCAAAAGTTTCTCTACAAACTTCTAGTATCCAAGCACTCAAAATTCAAGCTCAAGATCAAACATACAAGTTCAAGCTCAAGATCAAAGAACAAATCAATATTCAACAAGTATGACCTAAAATCATCTATTCATGCTAGTTGAATTAAAGATCATTGTTCGTGACTGTATAACCCAAAACTTAGATCTAGGTTTAAATACAATTATATTTTTAGAGAAAAAGCGTTAATCCAAGTCAATATTAGTAACCAAGTAATAGATCTAGTATTTTTGTGAAAAGTATTAGGTGCGTACTAAAAGATAAGAGCATCTCAGAGCAATAATGGCTTAAGAACGTAAATGATAGCAATAAATGGCATTTAAGTAATAAATAGAACAAGGTTTACCCGACAAAGGTGAGATGTTCCACTAAGCTTATGACAGTGATGGATGATGGTAAGCAATTGAATACTTTGGTTCTTCTTGGATCGGGAGAGAAAGATAGGACAGAAGGAACATAAAGGTAAATTTTGTATTTATTCAATAAAGATGGTGTAACGATCCGACCGGTCGTTTTAAGAATTAGCATCCCGTTCAGCGGCTTAAGGTCTCGAGTAGCTTCGTAATATATGTTATGACTTGCGTGCAAGGTCAAATTTGCTCTACACATACGTATTTGTAATTTTTAGTTAAGGTTATCCCCTGAGGAGCTTGGAGTCATCAGGGATATTTGGGAAAATTGCAAATTTTTTGCCATAACCACGTGCTAATCCTGCTTCTTTTTTGCCACCGGTCAAACGAATGGACTCTGCTTCCTCCACATTTGCACAGTCTTGTAGCAGCTGCTACAATGACACAAAACGTAAAGAAACAAAATTAAATGGAGAAAGAGGAAAGTTTTGATTTCAGATAAATTCTTCAACACACTGAGCCTCCTATGTATACTACGTTGGATAGCTGTATCTCAGAATAATTCCTAACAACTCCATATAGGGGATTACACGTGTCCTATGGATTATATACCCCCCCAGACTTACTCAACTAACCTAAAGTGCTATTCATGAAAGTGACTAAAACTTAAAGGTATCTAATGGGACGTGTCTAACCGTAACCGGACCGGCCCAGACCGGTTAAAACCGGAACCGGCCCGGACTCAAGGGGGTCGGGTGGGGCTGGGTTAAAGGGGTAGGGGGTTTAGTCCGTTCACCTATTTTCAACCGGTTAACCGGACCGGTCAAACCCGATCAACAGAAATCAGACATACAAGGAACTATGATCACACCTATTCCAAACTATGTGTTATCCCTTTTAATAACAGAATTAATGGTAAGGATTGAACTATCTTGATACTCACGAAATTGTTCTACTGTTTAGACAATCAATTCTTAGCATAAAACTGATGACCCATGAATTGAGGGAAAGGCTAATTAATGAATAATTAATGAAAAATTCTTGACTAGGGATTAAATGACGTGGACTGCTGATTTTAGTAGTTAATAAATGATGCCAATGGATTTACTCAATACTAAGATAGCTAGGGGCCGATTTTACAGCATTTGTGGGCTATGCATGAGAAAATATTTTCGTTCAGCCCTCAAACAGGTCTGTTGTGAACATTTGTGGGCCTATAATCGAGCCCAAGCAATGAAGTAGTGTGTAAATCTTATTAGGCCCAATAACATGCCCCAACAAGAGATTCGCAGACTCCTTAAACAAACAGATCCAATCACATTCCATAGCTCACAAAATTTCGGACAAACATGGATTACTTAAAGTTATCATCAATTCCTGATTAATAGTGTAACACCCCGTACATTCGGACTAGGTATGGATATGTTAAATGGGTATTAATTTGATCTTTTAGACATATGAAGTCCTAGCGGGATGATTGTCGGTGAAAATAGTTGTTTCAAAATCAAGATGGAAAGTGAGGTGCATAAGATTTGACAAAAATCGACTAAGTTTGCAGAAGGTTTGTATTCTATCAGTATTTAGTGAAAATGCGTAAGGAATTTGAGAAAGCTTAAAGTATGAAAGTTGTAGGCCTTTGAAATAACTTTCAAACGATATATTATGGAGCCCGAACGAATCTCTGTGCAAAATGTTATGTGCGTTTTTCGGAACAGTACGCGTATGTGCGAACACTCGCGCGAACAAGCCTTCAGGTGCGCGAACTCGCGCGTGGGAGGCAGTGTTACTGCCGTTGAGCGCGAACTCTCGTGTGAACAGGCCTCCAGGTGCGCGAACTCGCACGTGGGGGGTCGTTTTAAAGCTATATTTCGCCCCCCACAGCCCCAAAACATAAAAACTTGCTCTAGAAAGTGGAACTCTCAAAAACCTAACTTTTTAAGGGTCCTTCCACCACCCTAAGTAAGTTCTAATGGTAATTTTAAGTTAATTTCAATTTTCCAACATCTTATTAACATGGGTAAACCCTCCATATCATTAGATATTCGATTGGGACACCATTGTTGAGAGAAGAAACTCTAGAACTCGAATTCAAGAAGATTGAACGTCAAAAAGGTAATATCTTCACCCTCTAATTAATTCTAACATTGGTTTAATGATTATAAACCCTAGTTCATGAGATATGAGTTGATGGGTTTGATAGAAAAGCATGAAAAATTATAGGATTGGGTTGTTGATTGTTGATTTTTGGTTAAAAGTATCGTTTATCTTATGGGTGATAAAGAAGGGTATTGAACATAGCAATTTGATGCTTTAGAATTTATCTAGGAACAAGAGAATGGGTCATTGGGTGTAGAGACAGCATTAATAAGGACTATGAAGCTTTATTTTCACCAAGTGTTTGATAAGATGCTTAAGTGACCAAAACATGAGAACCATTGCTAATATGGAATCCCTTTGACTTGTATTGATTTAGATTAAAGTTGAAAGGGGTTGACAAACGTTGTATTATGCTCAAGAGCAGGAAGTTAAGGTATGTGAGGCTAACTCTCTATGTTTGGGAATTTTAATGATTCTCCCTACACTACTTTTCTTTTACAACGTATCAATTGCCTCAGAAATACAGTTGAGCCTAGTTCCTTGAATAGTTGTAGAACTTCTATTCCCTAGCTTCATAACTCGTTCATGACTTTCATTCTGAACGTTGTGAGCTCAGTTCGTATTCAATATAGACTTCGGTTTGATTCCCCGAAGTCTTAGTATAGCTTACTTAGCATGTCATAAACAGTTGCAGTTTCAGTGTTCATAACCAGTTCAAGAATACATGTCTCATTCTAGTCCTATTCAGTATTCCAGTATTATGTAACTCAGTAGAATTCAGTATTCCAGTATTATGTAACTCAGTATGATTCAGTATTCCAGTATAATGTAACTCAGTGTGATCCAGTATTCCAGTATTATATAAATCAGCGTGATTCAGTATTTCACTATTATGTATTGCAGTATGATTCTCAGTTCCTGATTTTAAATCCCTGAATGTTGAACACCTATCTTTGGGCCTGAGGCCGCAGCTAATGCTTTATGCATCTTTGGGCCTGAGGCCGCAGTTTATGCTTTATGCATTTTGGACCTTAGGTCGCAGTTATGTATACGTATACTTGGGCCCGAGGCCGCAGCTTGTGCACATATATATATATTGGGCCTGAGGCCGCAGTTTAATATTCAGATAAGCAGGTTGTTCATCATTCAGAAGAGGGAGTATTCATATCCTTACTTCCTTTATTCAGTTCAGATATCAGTTATCAGTTATCTTTTCAGTTATCAGTTCAGTTATCAGTTATCAGTTATCAGTTCAGTTATCCGTTCAGTTACCAGTCTCACTTCAGTTTCAGTTTCAATAGTTATCATTTCAGTTATCAGCTTAGTTTGAGTTTCAGTATTTATAATTCTTTCTTTCAGTTGCTTTACATACCAGTACAATTCAAATGTATTGACGTCCCTTTTTGCCCGGGGCCTACATCTCACAATGCAGGTAATGATTAACAAGTTGATGATTCAGAGCGCTAGGATTCTCGTACCAGCTAATTTGGTGATCCCCAGTTCTTTCGGGGCATTATCATTACCTTACAATTTTCAGTACTTAAAGGCAGTCAGTATTTTCAGTATATTATTAGAGGCTTCATAGACTAGAGTAGCAGTTAGACAGAGTCACAGACTTTTCATATTAAGCCATGTTGGCTACAAATATGTTTAAGAATTGTATTAGTATTTCCGCACTTTGATTTATATCATCCACAATTTTCAGTATATCAGCATGTGTTAGTTTATCTTCTACATTTAGTATGTTATGATACCACATGTTGATTTAGCCAGCCAGTTGGTTCGCTCGGTCATATGTAGTCGGGCGTCTAGTGCCGTGTTACATCCAGGCCCAGGTTCGGGGCGTGACAAAGCTTGGTATCAGAGCACTAGGTTCAAGAGTCCTAGGGAGTCTATGAAGCCGTGTCCAGTGGAGTTTCCTTTATATGTGTGTGCCGGCCACTCATATAAATGGTTAACTACCAAGACATTCAGGATTGTCTCACCTCTTTCTACTCTAGATCGTGCCATGAAACTTAGAGCAATAGGTAATCTTCTTTTCCTATTGAATTCCAAACGTATTGGATGCCCAAGCGACGCGCATGAGAAACCTAAGGTCCTAGAGAGGATAATTGCCCATTGGGGTATAATTATTGAATACAGCTTGGTAAATATGAGATTTGAGAGGATGTCAAAAGTGGGATGCAATGGATACTAGCACACATTAGAGCATAACCTTATCAGAAAGTACAAAAGCAGTTATGATGTCTTATGGTTATTAGTTTACCTCAGTTACCAGTTATACAATCTTTCAGTTAGCAAGTTTATGGTTACGCCAGTATTCGGTTATATGTTTACCAGATCTCCAATTTTCAGTGTATCAAAATTTCTATAGACTTGTGAGTATACAGTGAGGCATATGGATGCTCAGAGAGTATGTAAGTAACAGTGATTATAGCAAAATCTTCGCATGTTTTAGGGATTAAGACCCAAGACTCATTGGATGGTGCATAAAGTGATTTATCAGATATGTATGGCAGTGTATCCGTATGTCAGACCCCACGGTGTATCAGGTTAAGAATTCAACCGCAGCGGGCATAGGATTGATCACTATAGTTTTGGACAGAAAAGAGCCTAAGGGAAATGTAGCTAAGAATAATATGATGTACGAAATGAGAACCAAGAGCAGGCAACATTGAATTTTAGGGAATGATTTTATGTCGTTTAGATTTATTCAAATCAGAACTAGAAAGTACCATGTTAGTGAATTTATATACGAAGTGGCTATTATTGTGAGATAAAATATATGACAGTTCCCCTTGATATGACTATGTGTTTAGGTTGGAGGTTTATAGTCTGAAGTGATTTTGAAGTGTATAGAAAGCTTGGGGTTAGATATTCCAATTTTGTTAAGACAAATGAACTTTCCCTAAGTGCGATTCATGTGCATGGTTCAAAAAGAATGATAGCGTGCGGCAAAAGAATATGATCGGATGGTGAGGGAAGTTAGGAGTAACCTTATGCTCCACTTTAGTTATTCAAAGCAGAGCAAGAAAACATGATGCTAGCAGGGGGTTAGTAAAAGAATAGTAAATAAGTTTGAGTAAATACAGTGAATTAGCAATTTCAGCAGAGCTAGTAGAGGTAAGATTTGATTCACTTAGTCGGGTTAACTCTAGTGAGTGGATGATAGTTTGAAATACCGAACATGTGTTAGAACCCAAAGAGTTTAAGTTAAACCCGAAGTACAGTAACAGTGGAAAAAAAATATATAGCTAGTAGTAAAAGAGCAAGCAGTAGAAGAATAGCTTTTAGGAATTATCGAAATGTGGTTTCTCCAAGATTGACAGTGTGAGCAGAGTTAGATTATTAATATTGTGTATGATAGTTGTGAATACATTAGCTTTCCGTCATGTGAAAAATTTAGTTTTTCCTAGCTCAGAAATAAGTTGGAAGATGAGTCGTTATTGGGGTAGAATGGAAGGAATTGCAGAAAATAAGGAAAGTTATTCGGATCCCAACAAAATGAGAAGGATCCGCAAGTATAAGACCTTTGGTCTAAGGGGGTGATGTGAAAACCATCAGTAAGTGCAGTTAGAGATCTGAAATTCGAATAGTAGCATGGGATATGAAAAAGAAAATTAGTTCGGTAATGAGGGAAAATTGTATAATTACCACAAGGATTATGTTTAGCATGTGTAAGAAAAACAAGTGAGTAGAATGATCACCGAGTTTAGTCATTGATGATAAAGTGATCACAGAAAGCTATAAAATCATGCCCAGTTATGTATCACGAGGATAGTGGCATTGCACGAGACTCTAGTCTTCGGAGTACTGGTTAAAGACTTAGCTCACAACAATTCTATAAGTGTTTTCAGGAAATTCTTAAAAAAGATAAAGTATGGGAAGTATAACTCATGATTGAGGTAGATAAGAGAACTCTGGTAAAAGAAGTTCGCCAGCCAAGATAGGAGTTCGACTTCGGGCTCTAAAGATGACAGAGTTGTTGTCTAGAACAGGACTTGTTCCCCCTTAGTAGCTGTTGAGAAGGAGAAACACTTGATGATCCCTACGTGTTGCAGTTGAAGAGGTGATTCACAAGTATAAGATGATGGCTTTTAAATAAGGGGGAGATGATAGGACTTTGAGGTACTAGGACAGATTGTGAGTCCCAGTAGATGGACTTAAAGAGGGAAGATCATGTTAGAAGCCCATAGTTCTAGGTATTCTTTCCATCCAGGTCCCTAAATATGCATCATGACAAGGAGATTTATCGGTTGAACGACACGAAAAAGAACGTCGTAAACTTTATGGCCAGGCAGAGCATTTTATTTAAGCAGTTGAGGATATGTCCTTGATGTTAAGAGTAATTGGGATGATCACATACCTCTCATTGACCTTGCTAATAATAACCTACCATACTAGTATCAGGATGGCACCGTACGAAGCTATGTATGGGTGAAGGTGTAGATCACCAATTGGTTGGTTCGATGTTGGAGAAGTGGAGTTGTTAGGACCCGATTTGGTCTATTAGATTATAGAGAAAGTTAAGTTGATTCAAGAGCGTTTGAAGAAAACTCAGAGCCGCTAAAATGTCCTATTCGAGCGTGCGGCATAGAGACCTAGAGTTTCAAGTTGATGATTAGGTGTTTCTGAAAGTTTCACTTATGAAAAGCGTTATGAGATTTGGGAAGAAGGGAAAGCATAGTCCCTACTATATTGGGCCATATAGAATCTTGCGAAGGATCGGTCAATTAGCTTATGATTTGGAGTTGCCACCAAAATGAGGGGTGGTACAACCAGTATTTCACGTATCATGTTATAACATTCAAGTTTCCAGTACTCAGATAATCATGTCAGTTCAGTACTCAGATAATCATGTCAGTTCAGTACTCAGATACTCATGTCAGTTCAGTACTCAGATACTCATGTCAATTCAGTACTCAGGTACTCATGCAAGTTCAGTACTCAGATACTCATGTCAGTTCAGTACTCAGATACTAATATCAGTTCAGTACTCATATACTCATGTCAGTTCAATACTCAGCTATTCAAGTCCGTTCAATACTCAGCTACTCATGTCAGTACAATACTTAGATATTCATGCCAGCTTAGTACTCTGATATTGCTGTTAGTTCAATCCTCAAATATTCGTGCCAGTTCAATATTGAGATATCCATGTTAGTTCAGTATTCACGTATTCATGGCAGATCAATATTCATTCAATGCAGTTCAGTAATCATGTATTCATTATGTTTAGTATGCAAGTGTTAATGAAAGTTCATGGTTCCACTAGACCCGTTTAAGGTCCGGAGTTAGCAGAAGTTACAGTCAGGACAATCATTCGAGGACGAATGATCCCAAGGGGAGATAATATAACACCCCAAGGGGGAGATAATGTAACACCCCGTATACTCAGACTAGGTATGGATATGTTAAATGGGTATTAATTTGGTATTTTAGACATATGAAGTCCTAGCGGGATGATTGTGGGTGAAAATAGTTGTTTCAAAATCAAGATGGAAAGTGAGGTGCATAAGATTTGACAAAATCGACTAAGTTTGCAGAAGGTCTGTATTCCATCAGTGTTTAGTGAAAACGTGTAAGGAATTTGAGAATACTTAGAGCATGAAAGTATTAGGCCTTTGAAATAGCTTTCCAACGATATATTATGGAGCCCGAACAGATGTCTGTGCAAAATGTTATGTGCATTTTTTGGAACAGTACGCGTATGGGCGAACACTCGCGCGAACAAGCCTTCAGGTGCGCGAACTCGCGCGTGGGAGGCAGTGTTACTGCCGTTGAGCGTGAACTCTCGTACGAACAGGCCTCCAGGTGCGCGAACTCGCGCGTGGGGGGTCGTTTTAAAGCTATATTTCGTCCCCCACAGCCCCAAAACATAAAAACTTGCTCTAGAAAGGGGAACTCTCAAAAACCTAACTCCTTAAGGGTCCTTCCACCACCCAAGGTAAGTTCTAATGGTGATTTTAAGTTAATTTCAATTTCCCAACATCTTATTAACGTGGGTGAACCCTCCATATCATTAGATATTCGATTGGGACACCATTGCTGAGAGAAGAAACCCTAGAACTCGAATTCAAGAAGATTGAACGTCAAAAAGGTAATATCTTCACCGTCTAATTAATTCTAACATTGGTTTAATGATTATAAACCCTAGTTCATGAGATATAAGTTGATGGGTTTGATAGAAAAGCATGAAAAATTATAGGATTGGGTTGTTGATTGTTGATTATTGATTAAAGATATCGTTTATCTTATGGGTGATAAAGAAGGGTACTGAACATAGCAATTTGATGCTTTTGAATTTATCTAGGAACAAGAGAATGGGTCATTAGGTGTAGAGACACCATCAATAAGGACTATGAAGCTTTATTTTCACCAAGTGTTTGATAAGATGCTTAAGTGACCAAAACATGAGAATCATTGCTAATATGGAATCCCTTTGACTTGTATTGATTTAGATTAAAGTTGAAAGGGGTTGACAAACGTTGTATTATGCTCAAGAGCAAGAAGTTAAGGTATGTGAGGCTAACTCTCTATGTTTGGGAATTTTAATGATTGTCCCTACACTATGTTTCGTTTACAACGTATCAATTGCCTCAGAAATACAGTTAAGCCTAGTTCCTTGAATAGTTGTAGAACTTCTATTCCCTAGCTCCATAACTCGTTCATGACTTTCATTCTGAACATTGTGAGCTCAGTTCGTATTCAATATAGACTTGGGTTTGATTCCCCGAAGTTTCAGTATAGCTTACTCAGCATGTCATAAACAGTTGCAGTTTTAGTGTTCATAACCAGTTCAAGAATACATGTCTCATTCCAGTCCTATTCAGTATTCCAGTATTATATAACTCAGCATGATTCAGTATTCCAGTATAATGTAACTCAGTGTGATCAAGTATTCCAGTATCATATAACTCAGCGTGATTCAGTATTTCACTATTATGTATTGCAGTATGATTCTCAGTTCCTGATTTTAAATCCCTGAATGTTGAACACCTATCTTTGGGCCTGAGGCCGCAGTTTATGCTTTATGCATTTTGGACCTGAGGTCGTAGTTATGTATACGTATACTTGGGCCCGAGGCCGCAGCTTGTGCACATATATATATATATTGGGCCTGAGGCCGCAGTTTAATATTCAGATAAGCAGGTTGTTCATCATTCAGAAGAGGGAGTATTCATATCCTTACTTCCTTTATTCTGTTCAGTTATCAGTTATCAGTTATCTTTTCAGTTATCAGTTATCAATTATGAGTTATCTTTTCAGTTATCCGTTCAGTTACCAGTTCTCACTTCAGTTTCAGTTTCAATAGTTATCATTTAAGTTATCAGCTTAGTTTCAGTTTCAACATTTATAATTCTTTCTTTCAGTTGCTTTACATACCAGTACAATTTAAATGTACTGACGTCCTTTTTTGCCCAGGCCTGCATCTCACAATGCAGGTAATGATTAACAGGTTGATGATTCAGAGGCTAGGATTCTCGTACCAGCTAATTTGGTGATCCCTAGTTCTTTCGGGGCATTATCATTACCTTACAGTTTTCAGTACTTAAAGGCAGTCAGTATTTTCAGTATATTATTAGAGGCTTCATAGGCTAGAGTAACAGTTAGACAGAGTCACAGACTTTTCATATTAAGTCATGTTGGCTACAAATATGTTTCAGAATTGTATTAGTATTTTCGCACTTTGATTTATATCATCCAGACTTTCAGTATATCAGCATGTGTTAGTTTATTTTCCGCATTCAGTATGTTATGATACCACATGTTGATTCAGCCAGCCAGTTGGTTCGCTCGGTCACATGTAGTCAGGCACCGAGTGTCGTGTTACGTCCAAGCCCAGGTTCTGGGCGTCACAGCTTACCATAGTGGAGGCTTATCCGGCACGGGTGTCGACGCCCCCTTTTCCTTCCAAAACGGAGTTCGGAATTGGGTATACGACATTCGGGAGGACAACTCTATTCCCTTGCGAGAATTGGGTTTTTTAGTTTGAAGAGTCGCCACCTAATGATTATAGTGCATTAGGACACTTTAAGGAAGAATTTGAGATGAAGAACCAGAGTTTGGGTAAGGGCTAGAAATTATCTCGAGGGGAAGGTGTTAGGCACCCCTCAAGATCCACTAGTGTGGTTCCCGGCCATGCTACAATTGTGACTTTGAATGCATACAGACAAGTAAACAAGCAAGCATTGCAAATACGAGAAAACTATTACAAATAAGGAGCACAAAAGGTAAAAAAAGTGCTGAATTTTAGGGAAGGAGCAGTTTAGTTAAAAGTGCAAGTAGGAAGAAGTCAAGTACTTAGTGCGAACAATCCGAGTATTATGTGAAAAACAGAAGTCGAAAGTGCAACAGCTTTTTAAGATTCAGAAAATTGTTAAACTAATAAAGAGGGAGGGGGTCCTAGGTTTATATATTACATGGATCATTCGCACAACACTGGTACTCAATTGTACGCATAGTGTTATCGTGTAATCATCATCTCCATGTCTACCCTTTCCCACCCCGTTAAGGTATTGGAGCGCGGAATGGTATCGTTTGCCTATTGCATGCTATTACCCGTCCCAAGCTATTTGTCCCGGGGCATTAGGACTTCTAATCCTAAAAGGGGAGGAAAGGGATGGGGGGCCTTATGGAGTTTAAAGGACAAAAATTCTAATCGACATTCAAAAACAAGTAACAAGTAGGGGGAATGAACAGACAAACAGGTAAGGCTCACATAAACCCCGTAAATCAGATAACATATAGTTTAGCATGCCTTTACACATACTGGTTTAGTCTTTAAAATTAAAAATTAAGCAGCGAGCGGACTGGTTCGATACATACGTTTAGACAAGAAGCCCNGCATTGTAAGTTTGGTAGACATGTGCGGGTTGGGGATATCTGGGCGAGGTAGGCTGATATGTGGGAGGTGGAGGTGATTGATATGTTGGTGGTGGACCTTGGTAGGAGGGTGCTTGGTAGTTTGGGGCTGGCTGATATGTGAGTGGAGGTATTAGGTAGGTTTGATATTTGAGAGGAGACTTGGTCCTTTGTGCAACCATCACGGCCCCTACATCCCTCTTTTTAGACACACTACCAGACTGCAAGGCCTTATTTGTGGCTTGCAAGGCCTCGAAGTTTGTAACCATACCGCTTTTGATACCTTCTTCAATTCGTTCCCCTAGCTTGATAATGTCAGAAAACTTATGATTTTCAATCATCATTAGTCGTTCATAATACTGCGGGTCCTGAGCCCGGACAAAGAATTTGTTCATCTGTTCCTCCTCTAAGGCAGGTCTGACCTTAGCAGCTTCGGACCTCCAATGAGTAGCATACTCGCGAAATGTTTCTGTAGGCTTCTTCTTTAGATTCTGAATATAGAAAACATCCGGCGCATTCTGTGTGTTAAACCTGAACCTGTCCATAAAGTCGGATGCCATGCCTACCCAGCTTGACCACTTCTTTGGATCTTGGCTGATGTACCAAGACAGCACATCTCCTTTTAGACTCCTCATGAACAGCTTCATGCGGATTCTCTCGTCTTTCCCTACTCCAAAAAGCTTGTCACAATACGTCCTCAAATGGACCCTTGGATCGCCTGTACCGTCAAACATTTCGAACTTTGGAGGTTTGTACCCCTCGGGCAGTTCGACATCGGGCTGTATGCAAAGATCTTCATAGTTCAGTCCCTCAATTCCCTTGTTTCCTTCAACGCCCTGAATTCAGCTAGTCAATTTCTTAAGTTCCTCAGCCAGGTTCCTGATGAGCAAGTCTTTATCATCAGACTCGGGTGTGTTTGAGATGGGTTGGGTGGAGTGTGGCATGTTCTCCACGTAGATGGGGGTGTTATGGTGGGTGTGGAAGTGGTCATTTGTGGAGTTTTGGAGTTCTGGGATGAGTAACGGGGTGTTGTTTGAGGTATGACAGGTGTTGCATTGGGTCTTTGGTGGAATAGTATGAGGAGCGGGATGATTCTGTTGCTTCGGGATGTTTTGAGGTGCTGTAGGGTTTTGAGTATTGGGAAAGGTGACATCCGGGGTGCTGAGGGAAAATGACAAGCTTGCCAGATTTCGAACCTGGTCGAGCTCTTCCTGGAATTTCAGTAATTTCTGTTCAAGCTGGGACACATTTTCCTGAGTACCATGACCATTAGTGGCCTCTACCCGTTCAGTTGAATTCTCCTTTCTGACATTATTCAAATCTTCCATCTTGCCTTTGTTCTTGTTTTTGACAGGACTAAGAGGAGGAGTGGGTGGAGGGCCCCTGGATCTCGTGGAATAGGATGATGTTGCCAGAGTGCACAAACTAACCTTTGGGGAGGGGAATAACAAAACAAAAATAAAACAAAAAGGTAACCAAATTAGTGAGGATCATAAAGAAAATGTTGCAATATTTAAACGCATAGTACAGGAATATAAAGCGTGTCCTAATTTGGGAACCTCGTTGTGCCCGAGGTGGGCCTAGCGACAAGTTGATTTGGAGAACTTAGGATGCTAAATGCCTTATTTTATTGATAAAAAATAGACGAATCCCAAAACGACACTAAATATGCAAGAAAATAAAAATCACTAATGGCCATTGGCCTTATTACATTTGTAAAGCGAAAAATAAGCTCCTATCTACTTGGTCCCAGAAGGACCTTCCCCAGATTCGGTATCCTTGGCTCCTTCGAACAGCTTCCCCAACTCGCGAAGTCCTAGCAACAGGTATGCTCTGGCTAAATCTCCACCTTCAGCCCCTTTAGCCTCTTGACAATCTTCAACCCTTTTGAGAAACTTTCTTTCCAGTTCCACTATGCCTCGCTCCAAGTAACCCAGTCTTTTCTGACGATATTTTGATCACTAGAGTGTAAATCTTTCCACCAGCTTAGCAATCTTGGGTGGATGTTGGTGACCATGCCGAATCTGGGGATTTCGTGCCTCATTATCTGCAAAACAGAAGGGTTAGACCCTACCCCCACCAGACTCGACTATTTAATATCAACAATTAGCATGAAGCAGTCTAGTTCTCCAAATAAATGCACAGAACGTGATGGCGTTCGTTTTGGGTTTAGGGAAACCCAATGGACTTTGGACAAGGCTATCTTACAGGATCATTATGCGGATAACATAACTGACCCGGCTAGGTTTGACCGTGATGCATGCACAATTTAAACAAAGTAAGGTTTCTATGGGGTTTTAGACTGGTACCCTTGAGCGGACAACTCAAGGGGGAAGGCTCGGAACTGTTGACTGCACCGTTGATCGACTAGTTTTACCGCAAATATGTCTTTCCGAATTTAGGGGGTAATGATATAGGAAGAGCCAACCACTCAGTATAAGTGTTGCTATAGTATTTGTTTTGGCACGAGTGGAGTATGATGTTGAGCATGATTATGCAATAATTAAAAAGAAATCATGTTGACATGTATTTGCACAATAAAGAAGCGATAAATACAGCAGTTTCATAATTTAAAGCAATAAAGGAAAGAAAACAAGGAAGACATGTCAGTTTTGCCTTTGAAAAGAAATTAAACGCTTAAAGGAATTAAAACAAGTAATTGCACATAAAGGGAAGGTACAAATTCACAAGAACAATCTGAAGTGGTAAAAGCCTAAAAATCCCTAGCAGAGTCACCATGCTGTCGATGTCCCCCTTTTCTAAAGGCGAAATCGGGTTTACGACATTTGGGCGGACAACTCTATTCCTTTTGGGAATTTGGGTTTGAGATTTAGAAGAGTCGCCACCTAATGATTAAGTGCATTAGGACACTAAGAATTTAAAAGAAAGAAGAACCAGAGAATGGGGCTTGAAGTTATCTCAGGGGGAAGGTGTTAGGCACCCCCCACGATCCACTAGTGTGGTTCCCGGCCATGTTACGATTGTGACTTTAAAACAAGTAAACATACAAGACAACTTCCACATAACGATTACAAGTAGGAATGTATAAAGGTTAAATAAACATGCTAAAGTCAGGAAATAGGTGGTTTCATAGTTGTTTAAAAGAATGTATAAGTGCAGAAAAATAAGGATCAAATAACGAGTGCAAACAATCAGACAAAAGAAGTGAAATGGGCGGAAGTTTAGAAAGAAAATAGTGCTGGAAATTCAAAGAGGTTTTAAATGATTTGAAGCGAAATACAAGGTTTAAAGAGCTGGAAACTGACAGTTTAAAGAAAACAATAACGAAAGTACATAAAGAGGGAGGGGGGTCCTAGGTTTATAAATAACATGGATCATCCACGCAACACCCGGTAACCAATTATACGCGTGGTGTTATCGCGTGATCATCATATCCATGTCTACCCTTCCCACCCCATTAAGGTATTAAAGCGCGGAATAGTATCGTTACTTATTTCATGCTACTACCCGTCCCGATCCTATCAGTCCCGGAGGCATTGAGACTACTAATCCTAAAGGGGAGGGAGTTGGGGCTTTTCAGAAGTTTTAAAAGGATAAAAGTCTAGGCGACAAACAAAAACACATAATCAAATAGGGGAGAAGCAAACAGCAGTTAAGGCTCAAACAGGCCTCCTCACTTAAAGGCAAATATATAGCATGACTTCAAATACTGGTTATGGTCTAAATTAAATTTAAAAGCGTTAGGACAGGTTGATTTATCACATATTTCTCAGATGAGGAGTTTGAAGTAGCCTTGTCTGGTTGTAGGAGCTGACACAGTTAATTAAAAACCTAATGGTTTGCCTAAGTGAGACCTATAGGCATGATATCTAGCGGAGCGCACTGATTTTAAAGAAAGGATCACTGGTTTTATAGACAAAAGATCTGCAGATTTTAAATAAACTTTTGACTGGTTTTAAACGCATAGATAAAATAGACGAGGCTGATTCGATTGATTATTCCTATAGGCAAGTTACCTAAGCGTTATTGGTTTTAAACGATTACATAGATGCAAGAGTCCTATAGGCATGGTATCTAGAATGAAGTTGATTATTATTACACCTATGATTGTTTGCCTAATGACAGGTATATGCAGAAGTGTAGAAAAGAAACCTTTGATCATGATTTCTATATGCAGAAATGTCGGGACTTAGAGACAGGATTTCTACATGCAGAGATGCAGAAATAAATGACCTATAGGCATGTTGTCTATGTGAATGCAGGAATTAAAAATCCTATAGGCAAGTTATCTACCCTTTGCATACAATCATTCCCATCCCTTTCCACTAGCCGCCCCCAATAGTTATTACAAATTTTTACGGTCCAAAATGAATCGGAAAAGTAAGGAAATAAAATTACATCAGAAGTTCCAGCTACAACCAAACAGCCTAATTCAGACTCAAAGTCCAACAATATGAGATAAACCAACTTCCAGGATCAAAACTTCCAAAAGCCTTTCTCATCCTTTGGGTGTGTCAAAGTTCCAAGGAGCTTTATGAACTCCAGCTAGTGCTTACACCCAATTATATTGCAGAATTAAGATTATGGTGCAGTGTGGAATAGCCAACCCTCGAATGTCCAAGTTCAGAGGGAGCTCCAGGTCCCAAAGCAAGGCTCATAAGAGAGGGGCAAAACTTAAGAGTCAAAGAATAAGTGTAAGTGCATAGGGGGGGAATTAGGGAAAGCCATGGCAGGCTGGTGGTCATGCCCAGCAATTGGGAATACTGGCACACCCCTGACCAGCTTGTCAGCCAAAATTTGGGAGTTAGGATCCATTGAGGATCAGGTTCTGACCTGGGCAGCAATTTGGGTACTGCCAGGCCAAGAACCTTAACTCAGACACATATAAGGGAATGGGGGGTAGGGATTTACAATAGAAACAGATGCAAGGAAGGAACATATTAGCATAAATCATTGAATCATGCGCAGCAAAGTAAACAGGATTGTAAAAACTGTAAGTAAACACATAGGGGTGAGGCAGGAATGTTATCTCAGGACATACCCAGTTTCAGAAATAAGTAAAAACAGTAGTCTTGAAAAGGCCAAATTGCAAGCAAAGCAATTCCAAAAGATCCCAAGCAAAGCAGAATATCGAATTCAAAACAGTATTGCAAGTGTGCAAGTATTTTAAAGACTAGTGGTGTGAAGGTTGTGTGAAGAATGAAGTCGTGTAAAAAAGTGCAGAGGGGCAGTCCTTTTTATAGTGCAGAGAAACAAGTAAGAAAGGCAAGGAATATATCATTGAAATCAGTCTCCCTTTGGTTAAGGGATTTTGATTTCGACGGGTAAAAGCCAGTTAAGGAAAGAAATTTTAATTAAAACCTAGAGATAGTAATACCCGACTTGAACCTCAATTGCTTGCTCAATTGTAATACCCAATTGGTCTTGAGAAAGTCAACTTGGGCAAAATCGCTCAAACTACCAAGAGGTATAGAGTGAGAAGTTTCGTGCATTAGTTATATCGTAATCCCCATCATAACAGTTTTGCCTTAGACTTGAGAATCCGTCAAATATCCACCAAGGAGAAAGTCACTTCCCTAGTGCCTCTTTAACCAATTAGATAACCTTTCAAGTATTTCACTCTAGCTTAATTTAGCTTCTTGTTAGCATAATATTAGAAGTAATCAAAACACCAACTATGATTGGAATTGCAATTAAGAGCATTACACATTGCTAGTTTAGATAGGAAACCAATTCCCAAATCTAGCTCCCTGTGGATTCGATCCCGACCTATTCGGGTAAAAGCTGCATCGACCGCTCTCGCCGCTCTATAGTGGTGCAGGGTTGGCACCGATCACCTACACTTATCAATTTTACTCTCTCCAAGTTTCTCCTTTAGGGCCCCCTTTCTCCTTCCATCTTGAAGATCAACCTTTCACCCCCACTCTAAGCATGAGTTGCCTTTCCTGAATATCCAGAATTGCTCTACCCGTAGCCAAGAAGGGTCTTCCTAAAATCAAAGGGACCTCCCTATTCTCCTCCATGTTCACCACAATAAATTCCACAAGGAACACAAATTTGTCCACCCCAACTAGCACATCTTCCACTATTCTTTCAGGTATGATTGTGGTATGATCCGCCAGCTACAAGGACACATGTATCGACCTGATTTCTCCAATCTCTCCCTCCAATTTCCTGAAAATAGACAAAGGCATAACATTAATGGAAGCAGTAATTAGAGTGTAAACTATGACTAAAACACATAATTCTAGCCTACCATCACTAAGACAAAATACGTGGAGTGCAAGTTCAGCGGCGTTTCGGGAGAAACAGACATGAACGTGAGGCTTGACTCTCAAGTCATTCCCAAGAAAGGGAGCTTCAAGTATCTGGGGTCGGTTATCCAGGAGGATGGGGAGATTGATGAGGATGTTACTCACTATATAGGGGTGGGGTGGATGGAATGGAGGCTGGAGTCTGGTGTCTTGTGTGACATAATGGTTCCCCTGAAACTTAAAGGTAAGTTCTATAGAGTCGTGGTTAGACCAGCCATGATGTATGGTGCAGAGTGTTGGCTAGTTAAGAATTCTCATATCCAGAAGATGAAAGTTGCAGAAATGAGGATATTGTGATGGATGTTTGGGAATACTAGGCTGGATAAGATTAGGAATGAAGATATCCGGGTGAAGGTAGGCTTGGCTCTCATAGAAGACAAGATGCAGAAAGCTAGGCTTAGATAGTCGGGGCACGTGCGGAGGAGAAGCATGGATGCCCTGGTTAGGAGGTGTGAACGACTGGCCTTGACGGGCATGAGAAAAGGTAGAGGGCGACCAAAGAAATATTAGGGAGAGGTGATCATGCAGGACCTAGTGCGGCTTTAGATTTCTGAAGACATGCTCTTGATAGGAAGTTGTGGAGGGCGAGCATTAAGGTTGTAGGTTAGGAGATAGGATGTTGGCCTGTGTTTTGTCTTCGGCTACTAGTGGCTTCAGTTGTGTCTATATTACTTATTTAGGGCTGCAGGCTAGATCATAGGAGGCTAGTCTGATAGTGTAGTGTCTTAGGATGCTAGTGGCTCTTGTTGTATCCATATTACTCCATTGTGTTTATAGTATTGTGCCATTGTTACTGTTTATTGTTATTGCTTTTCTCTCTATTTTTTGGTTATTATGTTGCTGATCCACTGTCTCTTTTCATCTTCTTGAGCCGAGGGTCTATCGGGCATAAGTTCTTCCTGGATAACCGACCCCAGATACTTGAAGCTCCCTTTCTTGGGAATGACTTGAGAGTCAAGCCTCACGTTCATGTCTGTTTCTCCCGAAACGCCGCTGAACTTGCACTCCACGTATTTTTTCTTAGTGATGGTAGGCTAGAATTATGTGTTTTAGTCATAGTTTACACTCTAATTACTGATCCACTGTCTCTTTTCATCTTCTTGAGCCGAGGGTCTATCGGAAGCAGCCTCTCTACTCCTCCGGAGTAGGGGTAAGGTCTGCGTACACATTACTCTCCCCAAACCCCACTTGTAGGATTCCTCTGGGTTGTTGTTGTTGTTGTTGTAGAAGAATCTTTTAGTTTAAGTATCATGCAAGCTTTCCTCTTCGAATACTTTCTGTTCAAGTATTGCGCAAGTTTTTCTCTTTGTGTATTTTTTGTTTAAGTATTCTCTTAAGTTTTTTGCACTGAGATATGCGAGGCTTCGGGTGTATTTTTCCCGATAGTGTTTGGATTTCGGGCATAAGTTCTTCCGAAATCAGCCCTTTAACGTGAGGGTTTCATAAGAGAGGGCTCTATTATGTTTACGGTTCTCTTGAAGAGGACGTCTCTCGTTCATTACGACACTAGCATACTTGTTTAACTTTCAAATGATAAAATTAATTCATCGTTCAGACAAGAAACAAGATAGAAATAAAAAGACTTTACTTTATTCCTTCCGTTTTCAAAAGTACATAAGCATTCGTTGTACTAAAAAATTGCCATTTCTTGTGGCTAACTTGTACAACTTGTTTCTACGGGGCTGCCCGCGCAGTCCCCGTTCCCGATAATACAACTTTGTTTTCGGGTTTTGTATTCCGGTCGATGTGTCAGTCATTGTTGCCACATCCTTATCATTCCCCTCCCCCTCCACCCTACCCCCCCCCTCCCAATTTTCGAATTCGAAGAATGCGAATTTGAACACTGGAAGTTTTGCACCTTTTGAGGATTCCACTAGTAAATGGTTAGATAATCTTCAGTTCGATAGCAAACTTCACTCCCCCTTAGGAACTTATGCTATCGAGCCAAAGATTATCTAACAATCCCCCAGTGTCTTGCACTTGTGAATGCTCGGGTAATATTTTCTCGATAGCAAACTTTACTTCCCGGTAGGAACTTTGCTACCGAGCAAAAGACTATCTAACAGTCCCGTAGTGACTCGCTGTTTGCATGCCTTGTCATTTAAAGGTCTTATTTATGCTGACGAAGCTTCCTTCGTAGTATGTGTTTCCATTGCTGCCTCGTTAAAAACCTTGCCAGAAAAACACAATTGGGGCAAAAACTAGACGAAGGGAAAAAGAGTGCAGCACATGCTTTCAGCATAGTCGAGGCTCGTCAGCAATAGTATCTCTTGAGGTGTGCCACATTCCAATTTCTCGGCAACTTTTCTCCGTCTTGATTTTCAAACTCATATGACCCTTTCTCGATGACAGCTGAAACCCTAGGGGCCTTCCCATGTTAGACCTGGCTTCCCTGCATTGAGCTCTCGGGTGTTCTGAGTTACTTTCCTTAAAACCAGGTCTCCTACTTTGAAATAACGGAGGTTGGCTCTTCAATTGTAATATCTTTCATTTCTCTGCTTTTGGCCTGCCATCCTTATATGCTCTAAGTCCCTACGTTCATCGAGCAGCTCCAATTCGACCAACATTTCTTCATTGTTTATTTCTTCGTCCGCCCAGAAATATCTCAAGGTAGGTTCCCCTACTTCCACCAGGATCAAGGCTTCTGCTCCGTACATAATAGAGAAAGGAGTTTCCCTCGTGCTTGACTTGGTCGTTGTCCAGTACGCCCATAGTACTCCTAGCAGCTCTTCGGGACATTTACCTTTAGCTGCTTCCAATGTCTTTTTGAGATTTTGTATAATCACCTTGTTTATCGATTCTAATTGACCGTTTGCACTCGGATGGTAGGGTGATGATGTGATCCTTTTGATTTTAAGTCTTCAAGGAACCTTGTGACCTTTGAGCCTGTAAATTGTGGCCCGTTGTCGCAAGCTATCTCTTTTGGTATCCCAAATCTGCAAATTATGTTCTCCCATAAGAAATCTGCCACCTCACATTCGCCGATCTTTTGATAAGAACCTGCTTCAACCCACTTAGAAAAATAGTCAGTTAGAATCAAAAGAAAACTTACCTTACCGGGGGCAGGTGGCAGCGGTCCGGCTATATTCATGCCCCACTTCATAAATGGCCATGGTGACAAAACTGAGTGCAGTGGCTCTGCCGGTTGATTTACCAACGGTTATTTCCTGATCCTCTGGGTTCATCTTAATTTGGTTGCACCCGAAATAAGCATCGAGCAAACCTCATTAACTCGTGCCCAACCGTCGCATCGATCATTTGATCAATGTTTGGCAATGGGAATGAGTCTTTTGGGCACACCTTATTTAAATCCTTATAGTCTACGCACATGCGAAATTTATTATTTTTCCTTGGAACTACTACTATGTTAGCTAGCCAGTCATGATACTTTACCTCTCATATTGAACCGATATCAAGCAATCGAGTTACCTCTTCTTTGAAGAATTTGTTTCTGACCTCGGCAATAGGACATTTTTTTGTCTTACCAGAGGGATGTTGGGATCCAGGCTTAGTTTATGCATGGCCCCTTCTAACGGTATACCTGTCATATCCGCATGCGACCACTTAAAGCAATCAACATTAAATTTAAGAAATTCAATAAATCCAGACCTGAGCTCGGGGTTTAGTCCTATCCCTAAGTGGAACTTCCTCTCCAAGAACTTTTCGAACAATGCGACTTGTTCAAGTTCTTCCGCTATGGACCTTGTTGCGTCCGTTTCTTCTAGTACTTGGAAATACCCCGGTACCTGATAGGATTCCGACGACTCCTCCCCCTGCTTGACATCGCTCGGCTTGGGAGCAGGCGCCCGGTTCCTGTAATAGCTATGTTGCATGCTCCTTCCCTTTGCTACTGGAAATTGAGATTGCATTCATCTCCCTTGCTACCGTTGGTCACCTCTTGTATGTTTAATTTCCTCAGGAGTTGGGAATTCAGCAATTGATGATATGTTGACAGCACAGCCTTCATTTCGTGCAACCCTGGTCTCCCTAGGAAAATATTTTAGCCCATATCACCGCCCACTACCTCGAAAAGGGTCGTCTTCATCACCCCTTCGACATTTGTAGGCAGCAGGATCTCTCATCGGGTTGTTGCAGTCGCTAGGTTGAACCCGACGAGGAGTTTTGTGGCGGGAATACTTCTGGCGAGCTTGGCTTGCTCCAACACTCTCCACTGGATAATATTGGCCGAACTTCCTGGGTCCACCAAAACACATTTAATTTTAAAGTCTAAGACATCCAAAAAGAGATTACCAATGCATCGTTGTACGACAACAGCAGTTCATCTGTGTCTTCCTTCGTGAAAGTAATGTCGTCCTCAGTGACTTCTCGGAGTCTTTTACTTTGGTTCACTGACACCTTCGTCTTTTTCGCCACCAAAAATGTCACACCATTAATCTCGTTCCCCCCAAAAATCATGTTAATAATAAAGCATGGGAGATCTTCTCCTGCTTCCGAAGGTTCTGTATTATCTCGATTGCGGCCGTAGTTGTTTCTAGCTTGTTCGCTTAAAAATTCTCTAAGATGACCGTCTTTCAGCAATGTCGCCACCTCCTCGCGCAGATGCCGACAGTCCCTTGTTAGGTGACCATTGGTCCCATGATATTCGCACCATAAATTAGGATCCCTTGGCTCGGATCGGATCACATTGGCTTCGGGAACCATGCTTATTTAATGTTCCTCATAGCCGACACCAGCTCCACTACACTAACATTAAAGTTGTATTCGGAAAGCCTGGGGTAGGGAGAATCTCGAGAACCCGATGTCTCCTTATCCTGCAATAACCTATTATTCCGATCACGACCAGTTCTCCTATTAGTAGCGAACCTATCCGCCGACCGAAAACCTCTACCACGTCCTTCGGCCCGTTCGTAGGGTTAAAACCTTCCCCTTGAAGACCATCGATTTGTGTCGAAATCATCTTTTAATTTATCTTTATTCTTTTCCCGGTCCCGGCCTTTGTTTGACGTTGGAAAGCCGAGATGATCATCTTTAATTATTATCTTTGACTCGTACTGGTTGTGAACATCCGCCCATGTTGTTGACTGGAACTCAAGCAAACTTTCTTTCAATTTTCGGGAAGCATCGGAACTTCTTGGATTTAACCCTTTAGTAAATGCTTCTGCGGCCCATTCGTCTGGTACAGCCGGGAGCAGCATTCTTTCTTTCTGGAATCGGGTCATGAACTCTCACAATAATTCGGACTCTTCTTGTGCAGTCCTGAATATGTCGGCCTTTTGGGCTTGTACCTTTCTAGCCCCGGCATGGGCCTTAATGAAAGAATCTGCGAGCATCTCGAAAGAATCTATGGAATTCTCTGGCAAGATTGAATACCATGTCAGGGCCCCCTTCGTAAGGGTCTCCCCAAATTTCTTCAATAAGACTAACTCAATCTCATGTGGAGCCAAATCATTACCCTTCACCGTCGTTGTATAGGCAGTGATATGCTCCTGAGGATCTGAAGTCCCATCATACTTTGGCACATCTAGCATTTTAAATCTCTTCGGGATCAACTATGGTGTCGTGCTTGGTTTGAACGGCAATTGGGTGTACTTCTATGAATCCAGTCCTTTTAATATTGGTGGTGTGCCCAGAATTTGATCCATTCGGGCATTTATTTCCGTCATAAACCGCATGAGTTCGATTTAAATGGATCATTCTCATTGTCGTTACCAGATCCGCTACCTCTCCCCACCCCACCCTCTGGCCCTGTCAAAGCCGATATCGCCCCTCGGGGTGTTATTATCGACCCTCTGCTTTGTTTGATTTGCAGGAGCACATGGAGGAATTGGACCTCATCCGTTGGTGTTGTTGGGAGCACCTGACAGCGCTTGCCTTAACTCTGTCATGGCCTGATCCTGCCTTAAGAGATGGCCCATAATGGCCTTTTGTTGCCCCCTCAGTATCCTTACTATCTCAACGACGTGCTCGTCTTCAGCATCATCAGGAGTTGTCTCTCGAACATGTCGTGGATATTGCCGCCATGAACCAGCGCGGCTTCATCCCCCTTGTTGCAGGTATCACTGATGGAATCCTCGTGCTGAGGCTAATTTCTTTGGGCCTCAATGTTGTGTGCTATGTTGACATCATTATCTGCCATCTTTTATGATTTTTGACAAAAACAAAGAATCAAACAAGTTAGTAATAAGATGCAAAGATCCATTCAATTACACAACTGTCTAAGCCCCACGGTGGGAGCCAAACTGTTTACCCAATAAACGGTACAGTTAAATTTATACGTGGTTTATAGACAAGTGAATCGATTTGATCCTAACATGATAAATAAATTAGACAAAATTATAAGATTTAGCCTTGAAGTTGAGATAAAACAACAAAAATCCTGATTCCGGGAGTAGAGCTCTTGAGGCAGTAATAACAATATGGATAAGCAAGAAAGTAAAATGTTATTGACCTTTGGATAGAATATAGTGTATGTTGAATATTTGTGTCCCTTACAATGATTTTAGAGCTCACTATTTATAGTTGCACCTAGGGAACAAGGTCCTACGATCAACCCCTTTTTAATGACAATTATGAGGGCCATTAAAGAATATGGAACGGTAGGCAATGAAAGCCATATTCTCTGTAACAGACCATACACTTAATGTTGTAGAATATTCTCCATTAAATATTACGGGGTGACATGCATTTATTTCGCCTTTACTATTCTCTCCAATAATAAACGAGATCGTTGTCTCTGGACCCAATTGTCTTCTGTCTTCGGCTTCATGTATAGGTCTATTATGCGAGCATTAAATATGAGCATATTTTACCCTATATAGTATACATTCATTTTTGTCTGGAAGAAATATTTGGACTGCTTAAATTTCGTGTGAAAGATGTCATGGGCAGAGCAGTGGGGTATAAAGCCTGCAGTACACTAGAACGACTAAAAATTAAGTTGGAAATGGGTCTTCCAAGTTTTCCAGCAAGGTTTGAGACTCCTCCGACAAAACTTAGAATAGAATGCCAAAATAATATACTCTTATACAACTATATATAATCGGGTTTCTAATATTGCTCCTCTTTATACCCACTAATGTTATTTATTTTTAAAATTTAAACGTATAATATCTGTGTGACTTGCTTGACTGGTTCGCTTTCTAGGTTACTCACTTCCGTTCTATCGTGATGAACTGAATAGAAGATAGCTTACCGTGCATGTAGAAGAAATTATTTTAAAAAGTGATTTTTTTATACCTCTTTGCTCAAATCAAGGTAAAAGATTACTAGCTAGAACCTAGACAGAATCAACGTTGCGGCATTGGTTTACTATCCGAAAAAATGTTTCATCTCTTAACACATACAAAATGGTATTACTCTGTTGTGTTGGTTTTCTTTCCTTATTGTTTTAGCATTTAAGTTACGAGATTCACTATCACGAGATCTGGACGGGACATGCAACAATATTTAGGTTTATATATTAATATTCAACAGATAAATTGGGGAATGTTATAATCGAAAAATTCCACTCTTTGCTTTGATTAAAGAGGTGTAACAAATCACTTTTTAAAATGCTTTCTTCTAACATGCACTGTAAGTTATGTTCTATTTCACATGAATATTATACATTTAAATTTTAAAAATAAAAATTAACATTAGCGGGTACAAAGAGGAGAAATGTCAGAAACCCGATTATATAATGTAGGAGTATATTATTTGGAGTAGAAAAAGTCAATAATTTTTTTTCTTTTCATTCTTTTGTTGTACGAATGAAAGAAACGAAAGAAATAACAAATGTGATGGTACGAAATGAAATTGTTGAGGCATCGGGTAGGGGAGAAAATTGGAAAAAGTTAAATAGCTAAAGAATACATGTATTTTAAGGATTTTGCATTTGCTAGTGTCGAGCTCTTTTGTGTCGTAACTACATTGATGCAACCACCTTTCAATCAGAAAATATTGAAAAATTCCCTATGCATGATAATGCCTCAACACAGTTTTTTGATTATGCAGTTTATTCTAACTTTTAGTTTATAATCATAATTCTTGAACCTATCTTAATTATATAGCTAATGTAAGACATATTTGACGGATTAATTGGTTTCAAATGTCAAATTATTTACACTAAAAATTATGGTCTATGAGGGATTGTAGTTTAATTTGTCGGAGCGCCATCCTATCAAGGCGGATGCTGCGGGCTCGAGAATAGTGAGAAAGATTCATATAAAAGACATGCAAAAAGAAAGTCTAAAAACAAAAAATAATATGTAATTCTCACACCACTCATCAGATATCTTAGAGATAAGCAATATGATGCTAAATTTGTTTGTACTTTAATTTTATTTTATAACTCTTAAATATTTTTAAAAAATATTATTTTTAGATAGCAATTTTTAAAATGTCAAAAGGAGCCACACATGCAACCCATGTGTCCATAGACTAATTTGTTACACCCCATGTTCTCGTACGTGAAAGTACGCCATAAGTAAATTAATATAAGCTCGCAAATGAGATGTTACATCCCGCATTTTCGTATGTTGATGTTTCGTCTTAAGTTAATGACCTAAGTTCGGGAAAGAGATTATTTTGAGATTATAAGCATTATGCTATTTCAACAAGCGATGAGTACATTCGTGAAGGTGAGAGGGTAAGCAAATCAAAGAGAATGAATTTCGTCAAAGTTTATCATTTTGGGATAAAATACGGTCCGAGCTATAATACCCTGTATTTATGGACTAGTGCCATACAAGGTACCACGTGACCATAATAGTAATGTGTACAAAGTGTCTTAAAAGTGAGTAGTATTTTAAATAATTTGAGATAATTCCTAATTATGTGGATAATTGGATAATTATTAGTTAATGAGGGATTAACAAATTAATTAAGGAATTAAGTGGATAATTATTGGATAAGGATTAACCCTTAACGTGGCATCCCAAGGTTGTCTTGATCAAGCCAAGAAATGACTCTTAAGTCATGTAAAAAGGTGGCAAATTTTAAGAAGAATTTTATGACTAAGTCATCCAAGTGGGGCCCACTCTTTTTGATATAGACTCCAACATAATCATTAAAATGCATATGTTACATTTGCAATTCTATACGGATTGAAGGCAACGGATGAAGCTTCAATACGGATTTGCAATTCTAAGAGGTTTGCAACGAAGTTATACTGTGTAATCGCAACGGGATTTTGGGATTCTAAGAGAGCACGGTACAATCTTTCTCAAGAATATTATACGGATTTTCCCCTACTTCGATTCTCCGTTACGTGTTTCATCGCGATTGGCGTGTGTTAGAAGGATTGTCAAGAGAATCGGCTCAGGTATGTTAAGGCTAAGCCCTTCCTTCATTTTGGAATGATCTCATAATTACATGTGTTTGATAACGAGGCATAAAGAGAAGCTCATACTCCCGAATTTATATACATTATCCTAGTCTCATAAGTTACATTATTCTTCCTTATCGGGACTTCATATTCAATTGAGTGTTGTCTTCTTCTAGCAAGAGAGCGGAGGGTCTATATATATATATATATATAGTATTTTAATATTTTTACCACCATCGAGCTATAATCGGTAGGCGGGCCCCTATTGGGCAACCTCTAATCAGATGGTAAGTTATATACCGAGCCTACTGTAGCCTAAGTTATATACCGAGCCTACTGTAGCCGAGCGCCTATGAGCGAGCCCAGAATGGCCGAGATACAGAGCCTAGTATGGCCGAGCGCCTATGAGCGAGCCTACTACGGCAGAGCAGTTATATATACCGAGCCCTATAAGGCCGGACAGCTATTTTACTTACTATATTGAAAGAGTTGAGTCAGTATCAGCAGGTAAGCATATCTTCAGATTATCTTTGACTCCCAGTTACTTTCAGTTATTATATTATCAGTTTAGTTCAGCTTTCAGTTATTCTGTTGCCTTACATACTCGGTACATTATTTCGTACTGACGTCCCTTTTGCTGGGGGCGCTGCATTTCATGCCTGTAGGTTCGGACAAACAGACGGGTAGACCTCCTCAGTAGGTGTTGCCCGAGTTCAGCTTGATTAAGCTTTGCGTCCTTCAGAGTTGCCGGGTCTAGATTTTTATGTACATCTTGTGTATATATGTATATATATGTTATGGGTAGGTCGGGGCCCTGTTCCGATCACAGTACATCCATCAGTAGAGGCTTATAGACATATCCTGTTAGTTAGTGCAGTATGTTGGGTTTGTAAGCCTGGTATGTATATTTTGTTGGTTTGCCAGATGTAGTAGTTATGACGGCCTTATTGGCCCAGCTTTATATTGATGTTTAGTCAGCGTTCGCAAATTGTCTTGCAATGTGGCTATGGCTAAAGTATGACATTATAAGTTCAGAGTCCCTTAGTCGCAACTTGGTACGTAAGGATAGGTGAGGCACCGGGTGCCAGTCTCGCCCCCCCAGGTCCGGGGCGTGACAGAAGTGGTATCAGAGCAGTTCTTTCCTAGGGAGTCTACAAGTCGTGTCTAGTAGAGTCTTGTTTATGGGTGTGTTGTGCACCACACTTATAAGCAAGAGGCTACAGGGCATTTAGGACTGTCACTCTTTCTTCTTACTCTAGATCCTGTGGTAGAGCTCAGTTGTAAGAAGTCAATTTCCTAAACTCTATCTTATTTATAATACGACGATGGCTACATCTAGAAGGACAGTTGGTAAGAGATTGCGTGTGGCTATGGAAGAGTTGAGTCAGAGGAACTCGATTTTTCATGATGCTTATGATGAGTAAATGTAAGGTCTTTAGTAGATCATGTGTGTACTAAGACATGTAAGCCTCTTGATAAGGAGCCTTAAGGAAAGAATATCTATCCACCCCTATGGTGAAAGGCAATGAGAGATTCAGAAGATATATACAAGTTTCAACAAGTAAAAGAAGCAAGATGAAGAAGGGTACGAGGCGCCCAGTTAATGAAGATTATCAGTATTTACAAATCCAGGCAGAGGAATATAAGCCTTTTGAGTTACCTTCAACAATAACAGAGGTACGTACAAATGGCCACACCCATCTCATTTATGTCCTATAGAAGTTAACAGAAGTAGTATAAGAGAAGGACGGATATAAAGATCTAGCTGGGTTAGAGTGACCCAAAATGGTGGATGGATTGTTTGTGTTAGTTGACATTTCCGAAGGAGATTGCAAATGTGCTAATATATCTCCTTGTGAGACACCCAGATGGTGCACTCTAAAATAGTACCGCTAGATATGAGTACTACAAAGATAGGCACAGAAAGCCTTGAAGGGATAAATATTACCTTAGTGTGGCTCCCGTCCCTAGTAGAGAAAGAATATTAGGCAACCCAAAGAACCAATGGATGGAGCAAGGGGCGCTAAAAGTAAAAGAATGTCTTGTTCGAGTTTTTAGAAAAAAGTGATAGACATAAATGTTAGCGGGAAATAAGAAGAGAGTTAATGAAGCATTATGAGTAAGATATGATACATGGATGACAACTGTAGATCAAAAAATGACAGTATTACAGAGTCTATAGCCAAGTGAAGGAAAAGACGAGAGGTAACAGGCCTTGAGACAACAAAAGAGTATAGGAATTAAAGTCGTATCCTCATTTCAAAAAATAAGTTCGTGACTCTAACGTGATTAACAGAAGGAAAAGCTAGACCCCAAAGTAATAGAAATCAGTATGGACTGGTGAACAAGATAAATTAGGAACTGAGTAATTTGATAATAGTCGGCATCATGAGAATTTCAGATTGTCTATATGGACAACAGAAAAAGATTCATGAGAAATTCAGAGAATGGTCATTCAGGAAGACGCTTCCCTAAAGCAAACAATGTGAGCAAAGTTAAACTTAGGGGACTGTATGTGCCAGTTACACTAAGTGTCACCCTCGTGAGTAAGGAATTCTGTTTTCCTTGGTACAGAAGAATTACCGCAAGGTGAGTAAAGGTCATCGATGAGGTGAAAAGACACCAAAGATGAAGAGGTAAAACATCTATAGGTAGATCGTTGTAGCGCTAAATCTTAGTACTCCCTAAAAGGGGGGAATATGGAGTGATGGGGCATTAAGTCAGAATTCAGTAGTTCTAGTAAATATGGAATGGTAAAGGAAGAATGCGATAAAAAAATGAGAAAGGGATGAGATTGCACTTATTCAAATCATAGAGATATGCTACGATTCCAGAACATTATGCAAACACGACGTCAAAGAAAGGAAGTAAGGGTTCCTGCCCGAGATGTTATTGGTAGATAAGGAGCCAGTGCGGGACGTAAGTTAAGACAAGGAAATAACCCAAGAAAGATTACACGGAATATTGATATGAGAATGGGGAAACGAGTAGTTGGTATTTGATTTAGGAAGAGCCTAGTTATGGCTAGACAAGAAGATACAGACAAATCAACATATCGTGCAAGATAAATATAGTAAACCCCAACATGGGGAATTCAGTCTCACAGATATGACATCGTAACTTGAGAAATATTAAGATAGGAGTTGGGGTAGTTAAAGGTACCGTATGAGTGTTACGGAGGTAAAAGAGAGTGTCACTGGGAAGACAATCAAAATATCAGCTCAGAAGCAACCCTACGAGCACAAGGGCATGAAGGTAAGTAAGTAAGGAAGAAGGCTTAAACCTAAGCTCAGTGACCTAAGAGGAAGTGATCTTATAAGGACAGTCTCACAATAATGTTGTATGCACTCCATAAGAAAGTGGCACCTACCGTGGCTAATAGACAGGAAGTAAAAATCAGAAGTGATATTCAAGATCAAATGAGCGGTATGGAATTCCAATATGTATGGGCACTAAGATAAGTTAAGTATGCACGCAACAAGGGGGCAGAAATATAACACCCCGTACATTCGCACTAGGTATGGATATGTTAAATGGGTATTAATTTGATATTTTAGACATATGAAGTCCTAGCGGGATGATTGTGGGTGAAAATAGTTGTTTCAAAATCAAGATGGAAAGTGAGGTGCATAAGATTTGACAAAATCGACTAAGTTTGCAGAAGGTCTGTATTCCATCAGTGTTTGGTGAAAATGTGTAAGGAATTTGAGAAACTTAAATCATAAAAGTTGTAGGCCTCTGAAATAGCTTTCCAACGAAACATTATGGAGCCCGAACGGATCTCTGTGCAAAACGTTATGTGCATTTTTTCGGAACAGTACGCGTATGCGCGAACACTCGCGCGAACAAGCCTTCAGGTGCGCGAACTCGCGCGTGGGAGGCAGTGTTACTGCCGTTGAGCGCGAACACGCCTCCAGGTATGCGAACTCGCGCGTGGGGGGTCGTTTTAAAGCTATATTTTGTCCCCCACAGCCCCAGAACATAAAAACTTGCTCTAGAAAGGGGAACTCTCAAAAACCTAACTCCTTAAGGGTCCTTCCACCACCCAAGGTAAGTTCTAATGGTGATTTTAAGTTAATTTCAATTTCCCAACATCTTATTAACATGGGTAAACCCTCCATATCATTAGATATTCGATTGGGACACCATTGTTGAGAGAAGAAACCCTAGAACTCGAATTCAAGAAGATTGAACGTCAAAAAGGTAATATCTTCACCCTCTAATTAATTCTAACATTGGTTTAATGATTATAAACCCTAGTTCATGAGATATGAGTTGATGGGTTTGATAGAAAAGCATAAAAAATTATAGGATTGGGTTGTTGATTGTTGATTATTGATTAAAGATATCGTTTATCTTATGGGTGATAAAGAAGGGTAGTGAACATAGCAATTTGATGCTTTAGAATTTATCTAGGAACAAGAGAATGGGTCATTGGGTGTAGAGACACCATTAATAAGGACTATGAAGCTTTATTTCCACCAAGTGTTTGATAAGATGCTTAAGTGACCAGAACATGAGAATTATTGCTAATATGGAATCCCTTTGACTTGTATTGATTTAGATTAAAGTTGAAAGGGGTTGACAAACGTTGTATTATGCTCAAGAGCAGGAAGTTAAGGTATGTGAGGCTAACTCTCTATGTTTGGGAACTTTAATGATTCTCCCTACACTACGTTTCTTTTACAACATATCAATTGCCTCAGAAATACAGTTAAGCCTAGTTCCTTGAATAGTTGTAGAACTTCTATTCCCTAGCTTCATAACTCGTTCATGACTTTCATTCTCAATGTTGTGAGCTCAGTTCATATTCAATATAGACTTGGGTTTGATTCCCCGAATTCTCAGTATAGCTTACTCAGCATGTCATAAACAGTTGCAGTTTTAGTGTTCATAACCAGTTCAAGAATGCATGTCTCATTCCAGTCCAATTCAGTATTCAAGTATTATGTAACTCAGTATGATTCAGTATTCCAGTATAATGTAACTCAGTGTGATCCAGTATTCCAGTATCATATAACTCAGCGTGATTCAGTATTTCACTATTATGTATTGCAGTATTATTCTCAGTTCCTGATTTTAAATCCCTGAATGTTGAACACCTATCTTTGGGCCTGAGGCCGCAGCTAATGCTTTATGCATCTTTGGGCCTGAGGCTGCAGCTAATGCTTTATGCATCTTTGGGCCTGAGACCGCAGTTTATGCTTTATGCATTTTGGACTTGAGGTCGCAGTTATGTATACGTATACTTGGGCCCAAGGCCGCAGCTTGTGCATATATATATATTGGGCCTGAGGCCGCAGTTTAATATTCAGATAAGCAGGTTGTTCATCATTCAGAAGAGGAAGTATTCATATCCTTACTTCCTTTATTCAGTTCAGTTATCAGTTATCAGTTATCTTTTCAGTTATCAGTTCAGTTATCGGTTATCAGTTATCAGTTATCTTTTCAGTTATCCGTTCAGTTACCAGTTCTCACTTCAGTTTCAGTTTTAATAGTTATCATTTCAGTTATCAGCTTAGTTTCAGTTTCAGCATTTATAATTCTTTCTTTCAGTTGCTTTACAAACCAGTACAATTCAAATGTACTGACATCCCTTTTGCCCGGGGACTACATCTCACAATGCAGGTAATGATTAACAGGTTGACGGTTTAGAGCGCTAGGATTCTCGTACCAGCTAATTTGGTGATCCCCAATTCTTTCGAGACATTATCATTACCTTACAGTTTCCAGTACTTAAAGGCAGTCAATATTTTCAGTATATTATTAGAGGCTTCATAGACTAGAGTAACAGTTAGACAGAGTCACAAACTTTTCATCTTAAGCCATGTTGGCTACAAATATGTTTCAGAATTGTATTAGTATTTCCGCACTATGATTTATATCATCCACAATTTTCAGTATATCAGCATGTGTTAGTTTATCTTCTGCATTCAGTATGTTATGATACCACATGTTGATTCAGCCAGCCAGTTGGTTCGCTCGGTCACATGTAGTCGGGCGCTGAGTGTCGTGTTACGTCCAGGACCAGGTTCGGGGCGTGACAAAGCTTGGTATCAGAGCACTAGGTTCAAGAGTCCTAGGGAGTCTATGAAGCCGTGTCCAGTGGAGTTTCCTTTATATGTGTGTGCCGGACACTCATATAAATGGTTAACTACCAAGACATTCAGGATTGTCTCACCTCTTTCTACTCTAGATCGTACCATGAAACTTAGAGCAATAGGTAATCTTCTTTTCCTATTGAATTCCAAACGTATTGGATGCCCAAGCGACGCGCATGAGAAACCTAAGGTCCTAGAGGCGAAATTGCCCATTGGGATATAATTATGGAGTACAGCTTGGTAAATATGAGACTTGAGAGGATGTCAAAAGTGGGATGCAATGGATACTAGCACACATTAGAGCATAACCTTATCACAAAGTACAAATGCAGTTATGATGTCTTATGGTTATTAGTTTAACTCAGTTACCAGTTATACAATATTTCAGTTAGCAAGTTTATGGTTACGCCAGTATTCGGTTGTATGTTTACCAGATCTCCAATTTTCAGTGTATCAAAATTTCTATAAACTTGTGAGTATACAGTGAGGCATATGGATGCTTAGAGAGTATGTAAGTAACAGTGATTATAGCCAAATCTTCGCATGTTTTAGGGATTAAGACCCAAGACTCATTGGATGGTGCATAAAGTGATTTATCAGATATGTATGGCATTGTATCCGTATGTCACACCCTACGGTGTATCAGGTTAAGAATTCAACCGCAGCGGGCATAGGATTGATCACTATAGTTTTGGACAGAAAAGAGCCTAAGGGAAATGTAGCTAAGAATAATATGATGTACGAAATGAGAACCAAGAGCAGGCAACATTGAATTTTAGGGAATGATTTTATGTCGTTTAGATTTATTCAAATCGGAACTAGAAAGTACCATGTTAGTGAATTTATATACGAAATGGCTATTATTGTGAGATAAAAGATATGAGAGTTCCCCTTGATATGACTATGTGTTTAGGTTGGAGGTTTGTAGTCTGAAGTAATTTTGAAGTGTATAGAAAGCTTGGGGTTAGATATTCCAGTTTTGTTAAGACAAATGAACTTTCCCTAAGTGCGATTCATGTGCATGGTTCAAAAAGAATGATAGCGTGCGGCAAAAGAATATGATCGGATGGTGAGGGAAGTTAGGAGTAACCTTATGCTCCACTTTAGTTATTCAAAGCAGAGCAAGAAAACATGATGCTAGCAGGGGGTTAGTAAAAGAATAGTAAATAAGTTTGAGTAAATACAGTGAATTAGCAATTTCAGCAGAGCTAGTAGAAGTAAGATTTGATTCACTTAGCCGGGTTAACTCTAGTGAGTGGATGATAGTTTGAAATACCGAACATGTGTTAGAACCCAAAGAGTTTAAGTTAATTCCGAAGTACAGTAACAGTGGAAAAAAAATATAGCTAGTAGTGAAAGAGCAAGCAGTAGAAGAATAGCTTTTAGGAATTATCGAAATGTGGTTTCTCCAAGATTGACAGTGTGAGCAGAGTTAGATTATTAAGATTGTGTATGATAGTTGTGAATACATTAGCTTTCCGTCATGTGAATAATGTAGTTTTTCCTAGCTCAGAAGTAAGTTGGAAGATGAGTCGTTATTGGGGTAGAATGGAAGGAATTGCAGAAAATAAGGAAAGTTATTCGGATCCCAATAAAAAGAGAAGGATCCGCAAGTATAAGACCTTTGGTCTAAGGGGGTGATGTGAAAACCATCAGCAAGTGCAGTTAGAGATCTGAAATTCGAATAGTAGCATGGGATATGAAAAAGAAAATTAGTTCGGTAATGAGGGAAAATTGTATAATTACCACAAAGATTATGTTTAGCATGTGTAAGAAAAACAAGTGAGTAGAATGATCACCGAGTTTAGTCATTGATGATAAAGTGATCAGAGAAAGCTATAAAAACATCCCAAGTTATGTATCACGAGAGTAGTGCCATTGCACGAGACTTTAGTCTTCAGAGTACTGGTTAAAGACTTAGCTCACAACAATTCTATAAGTGTTTTCAGGAAATTCTTAAAAAGATAAAGTGTGGGAAGTATAACTCATGATTGAGGTAGATAAGAGAACTCTGGTAAAAGAAGTTCGCCAGCCAAGATAGGAGTTCGACTTCGGGCTCTAAAGATGACAGAGTTGTTGTCTAGAACAGGACTTGTTCCCCCTTAGCAGCCGTTGAGAAGGAGAACCAACTTGATGATCCCTACGTGTTGCAGTTGAAGAGGAGATTCACAAGTATAAGATGATGGCTTTTGAATAAGGGGGAGATGATAGGACCTTGAGGTACTTGGACAGATTGTGTGTCCCAGTAGATGGACTTAAAGAGGGAAAATCATGTTAGAAGCCCATAATTCTAGGTATTCTTTCCATCCAGGTTCCCAAATATGCATCATGACAAGGAGATTTATCGGTTGAACGACACGAAAAAGAACGTCGTAAACTTTATGGCCAGGCAGAGCATTTTATTTAAGCAGTTGAGGATATGTCCTTGATGTTAAGAGTAATTGGGATGATCACATACCACTCATTGACCTTGCTAATAATAACCTACCATTCTAGTATCAAGATGGCACTGTATGAAGCTATGTATGGGTGAAGGTGTAGATCACCAATTGGTTGGTTCGATGTTGGTGAAGTGGAGTTGTTAGGACCCGATTTGGTCTATCAGACTATAGAGAAAGTTAAGTTAATTCAAGAGCGTTTGAAGAAAACTCAGAGCCGCAAAAATGTCCTATTCGAGCGTGCGACATAGAGACCTAGAGTTTCAAGTTGATGATTAGGTGTTTCTGAAAGTTTCGCTTATGAAAAGCGTTATGAGATTTGGGAAGAAGGGAAAGCATAGTCCCTACTATATTGGGCCATATAGAATCTTGCGAAGGATCGGTCAATTAGCTTATGAGTTGGAGTTGCCACCAGAATGAGTGGTGGTACAGCCAGTATCTCACGTATCATGTTATAACATTCAAGTTTCCAGTACTCAGATACTCATGTCAGTTCAGTACTCAGATACTGATGTCAGTTCAGTACTCAGATAATCATGTCAGTTCAGTACTTAGATACTCATGTCAGTTCAGTACTCAGATACTCATGCCAGTTCAGTACTCAAATACTCATGCCAGTTCAGTACTCAAATACTCATGTCAGTTCAGTACTCAGATACTAATATCAGTTCAGTACTCATATACTCATGCCAGTTCAGTACTCAGATACTCATGTCAGTTCAATACTCAGCTATTCAAGTCCGTTCAATACTCAGGTACTCATGTCAGTACAATACTTAGATATTCATGGCAGCTTAGTACTCTGATATTGATGTTATTATTTTTCTGATTAATAAGGGAGAGTTTGAGGAGCTTGGGGTCGTATGGGTATTTCAGGAAAACTGTATATGTATTGGCCTAAGCCACATGCTAACCCTTTTGCCCAACTTATGATGCGTCAATGCTGGCGGCACTAATTCCCCTAACTGAATGCCATCCCCAAATTGAACGTCGATGTCTTCAAGCTGAACGTTATTCCCCAGCTTCTTCCTCCAGATTCTCATAATTGTTTAAGTCCTCTTCCAGTTTTCTTTGTCCCTTCCAGCCTTCTCTCTTCCTGCTCAATTTATGTGCTTGGTTGTATAGTTATAAGGTGAGTTTTGCTTTCTTATTTTTATAATTTTCGAAATCGTTGCTGCGTAAAAATTATTTAAATTGAGTAAATTGTTTGTCCGCAAAAAATTGCGACTGATTGTGGACTGTGAAAAACGGGGCACGCGTGTTCCTCAAGATTCTCTTAATTGTTCAACTCCTTTTCCAGTTTTCTTTGTCTCTTCCAGTCTTCTCTCTTGCTGCTCAATTTATGTGTTTTGTTGTATAGTTATAAGGTGAGTATTGCTTTCTTATTTTTCTGATTTTCGAACCGCTGCTAGGTAGAAAATGATTAAATTGGCAAATTGTTGGTCCACATTTTCTCTGGTTGTCCGCAAAAAATGCGATTAATTGTGGACTCTGGAATGCAAAGGGATAGGTTGTTTAAAGACATGGCCATAAGGTGTTTGCTCATTTGCTTGAATGAGTTATTCCACTATGTGCTTGTTCCTTTACTGTAATACTGAAACTATATGACTGAAAGCTGCTCATTTACACTACTAAATTAGGAAAAATGGTGAAGTTTGAGTACAAATTAAAATCGTTGGTTGTCAAAGGCATTAGCTTTAGATGAATTGGGCAGAATTATGCAATGACAAAATTGATTGCTGTCATCTTTCATGGTGTTAGATGATGTTAAAAATAAGTTGGGGCAGATTGGTTGAGTTAAATTTTAGTGGTGAATTTTCCTTATTGTTGTTCTAAAAATGGAAGTTTTGGTGCATATTCAAGTCACAGCACAAGGAGGATCATAACGTTAAAGTAATGATTCAAATCATCACCAGAGTATAGAATTAATTAAAAATATATAACTGCACCTTGTAATTAAACTTTTTTTATATATCATATTTTTATTTTGGAGAACTTATACATTTTGGTTATGATTAGTGTTGACACAAGTAATTATTTGAGTGAGCTTTTTGAATAAGATGTTTCACTATTAAATATAGCAGCTTATGTATGGAAATTTGCAGAACATGTGAAGATGTACGATGCGGAAACTTAATCTAGAAAAGTAAACGAGTAGTAAGTTCATCATGTGACACCTTAGCCAATGAATAACATGTCACATCATGCCAGGTCGCTTAGGTCTAAAAGGCTGCTGCAAGCGGGGGCGATACAAAGAACAATGAGCTTTAAGCGTATAAAGTACAATTGACTTATAGCAAACGGTGGCACACTTGTTTATTAAAGTTGCATGCGGGGTAAATTTGTGCATTCCCATAGTTGTGTTGCTGCAATTTGGAGTCACTTGGTTTAGTCCATTTTTTATGATAATGCACAGTTGCTTTTGGCAAATTAGGCCATAGTCTATCCAATTGATCCTATTTTGCAGCTTGGTTTTGTTTTGCATCTTCGTTTTATAAATTTGGATATGCAAATAAAATAGACTACATATTGGGAAGACGTTCTATATTTAACTGAACCTGAGAACTGGTCCCCAAATGCAATGTACCAAGCCATTAGAATATTGTCACGATCAGGGGCGTACGCAAAAAATTTTGTAAGCGGTGTCAAAATTTATACTAAGGAAGAACTTTATGACGTAATTAGGGAAGACTCCATTCGAAAGCCACTAAACGAGTTCAACGCAGAGCAGCAAGCACGGTTAAGGGATATAGCTATTAACCACTTTTCATTAAAAAATGAAATCATCGCGAAAATGAAATCTCTTTATCCCAAATATGAATGGGAATTGACAAAAGTCATTCGAGAGAAATTCTTTTGTGGACGGCAAAAGATCGGGAGTCTTCCTTGGAAGATCTCCAAAGGATGCTTGTTGCTTTAAACGAAGAGGGAAAATCCGCAAGTTGTGCAAAAAGGCTCAAATATAATATTACCCATTGGAATTTGAAAGAATGAGAATTCATTACTATTTTCTTAAAAGAATTAAAATATAACTTAAATTATCATACCTTAAGACAAGAAATAACCTTAGTCATTGATTTTGTTGAGTCTTAAGTTACAAAAGGTTATTTGCAAAAGAAAAATGTGCTAGTTGAGGTTTGAACCTTTGACCTCTTAGAGAAAAATCAAACACATTACCAACACACCAAGACAAAATTTATGTCAAGTGGTGTCATTTTTTCCTACTTATTTTTTTCCGTACAGTGTAAATACATATATTTAGTAAAATTTTCCGACGAAGCGGTGGATGCATGGCATCACCCTTCGTGCTTTAACACTCTCTCACCAAAATAATGCACGGCATCACCCTTCGTGCTTTACACTCTTCTTCACCCAAACAACAAACACAAACAATAAGGGAAAGGAATAAGTGAATCATAATAAAATCCCGGCAAGGGAACAATATCAAAACAATAACATCCCGGCAAGGGAACAATATCACAACAATAACAACCCGGCAAGGGAACAATATTAAATGCAACAACGTCCCGGCAAGGGATCAATACCATAATCCTCTTATCATTCTCACATTTACTTCACAACTTTGTTCACAATTTGAGCCAATGCTTTATAAGGTTCAATTGCCAATTATACTTTCACAACCCACTTTACGACTTGAGAAACGCTCTTCAATGTACAATTACCAATATTCTTTCCACAAACCTTGCTCAACAATAGCAACCACCACATTAAACATGAACAATACAAACAGAGTCACATTAATTATAACGTAAGACTCACGGTCATGCTTGACACCGACGTATAGATACTCATCACCACACCTATACGTCGTACTCAACAATTAACACATAGCATATAAGACCAAACTCCTATTCCCTCAGCTAAGGTTAGACCAAACACTTACCTCGATGCCACGAACACAGTTCAAGCCACAACTATCGCTTTACCTCTTGGTTCCACCACCAATTCGCTGTTATCTAGTCACAAGTTACTTAATTACATCAATAAATGCTAAATAAATCAATTCTAATGCATGGAAATAAGTTTTCTAAAGTTTTTCTCAAAAAGTCAAAAATCAACCCCGGGCCCACATGGTAAAAACCCGAGGTTCGAACCAAAATCCGACTACCCATTCACTCACGAACTCAAATATATAATTTGTTTTGGAATCGGACCTCAAATCGAGGTCCAAATCCCCAAAATTTGGAAAACCTAGGTTCTACCCAAAACACTCGATTTCCCCCCATAAAAATCAGTGATTTTGAGTTGAAATCATGTGAAAAGATGTTAAGGATTGAAGAAAACTAGTTAGAAATGACTTACAACCGATTTGGAGAAGAAGTTGCCTTTGAAAAATCGCCCTAGGGTGTTTATGTTTTGAGAAGATATGAAAAATGGTTAAAAATGAGTCTAAGTGTGGATTTACAGGTCTCTGATGTCGCAATTGCGACTAGGGTTCGCAATTGCGAACCCTTCAGAATACTGGGACTTCCGCATTTGCGAACAAAATGTCGCATTTGCGACCAAGTCCATTTTCCGGCCTTCTTCGCATTTGCGATACGCCTGTCGCATTTGCGACTTCAAGCATAACTAAACACTTCGCATTTGCGAAGTGTATCTCGCAAATGCGAGATAAGGCTGCCCGGGGTCCTTCGCATTTGCGGACCTTGCTTGCATCGCAATTGCGATGCCTGATCTCGCAAATGCGAGATCAGAGGCCTGCTACACACCTACAACACACCAGCAATTTTTCCAAGTCCTATTTCACTCCGCGGCCTATCCAAAACTCACCCGAGCCCTCGGGACTCCAAACCAAACATGCACACAAGTCCAAAAACATCATACGGACTCGCTCGTGCATTCAAATCACAAAAAATAACATCAACAACTATGAATTTAGCATCAAAATTATGAAATCACTTAAGAACATCAGATTTTCTAATTTTTCTCAAATAAGGTCCGTTTCACGTCATTTCAAGCCCGTTTCTTACCAAACTTCATAGACTCAACTTAAATCACATATAACATCTGTATCGGGCTCCGGAACCAAGATATGGGCCCGATACCATCAAATTTCAACCACATTTCATTTCCAAAAAATCATATATTTTTCAGAAAACAATCTTCTTTAAAAAATTCATTTCTCGGGCTAGGGACCTCGGAATTCGATTCCGGGCATACGCCCAAGTTCCATATTTTTTTATGGACCTCCTGGGATCGTCGGAACACGGATCCGGGTCCGTTTACTCAAAATGTTGACCGAAGTCAACATAAATTCATTTTAAAGGCAAAAATTCATTATTTTTATCACAAATTTTCATATAATGGCTTTCCGGCTACGCACCCGGACTACGCACGCAAATTGAGGTTAGGTAAAAAGGAGGTTTTTAGGCCTCGGAATAGTGAATTTGTTTCTAAAGCAAGTGATGACATTTTGGGTCATCGCATCCTCCACCTCGAAAACAACCGTTCGTCCTCGAACGGACGTAAGAAGGAAGTACCTAAGTCGGGGAAAAGATGGGGATAACGGCTCCGCATATCAGACTCGGACTCCCAGTTCGATGCCTCAGCAGGCTGACCTCTCCACTGAGCACGAACAAAAGGAAAACTCTTTGATCTCAACTGACGAACCTGCCGGTCTAGAATAGCTACCGGCTCCTCCTCATAGGACAAGTCCTTGTCCAACTGGAGAGTGCTGAAGTCTAACACGTGGGATGGATCGTCGTGATACTTCTGAAACGTGGACACGTGAAACACTGGGTGCACGGGTGCTAAGTTCGGCGGCAACACAAGTCTGTACGCCACCTCTCCCACTCGATCAAGAATCTCAAACGGGCCAATGAACCTAGGTTTAAGCTTGCCTCTCTTTCCAAATCTCATCACGCCCTTCTGTAACACCCCATAAAATTTAACCGGTTGTGGATGCACTAAATGAGTATTAACATGATAGTAATCAAATTGTTATGATAATAGGTGTACGAGTCAAATCATAAGTTATTTAGGGTCCAAGGAGAGACCTATGTCTAAGCCAAGTTGGAAAACTACATGAAAGACTAAAATTCCAAATGGGTAAGCACAAAACCATACTTTCGACGAGCATATCTACAAATACATAAAGTGTTAGTTGATGCACAGTATATCAAATGAAAGGCCTTTGAGTCTAGTTTCTAACTCTTCAAACCGTTTATCATTTGGACTTTCCTACAAGAAATTATGACCAAATTACCAAAGGCTGGCGGAGGACTTCGGATGCGAAGCATCCGAGGTCGCGTCCAAAAAGAGGAGCTGGCAGTGAAGTGCTGCCATAGCATCCGGGTCAGCATCCGAGCTCTTGAGAGGAGTGAAGTGGGGATGCAAAGCATCCGAGGCCGCATCCGAAATTTGAGCTTATAAACACAATTTCGGGATTTATTTTCCCCATATCTTTTGGACGACTTTTAGGGTTTTCCTCCTCTCTCTCAAGACCTCCAACCCCTCCCATCTTCAAGGTAAGTAATCCCCATTATCTTGGTGTGAAATTCCATAATTTCTACACTAATATTGATGAAATCTCCACATAAAATACTTAGATCTTCAAGAGATTTCTTCAAGAACTAAAAGGAGGGATTTGCAAGATTTCTTCCAAAAAGGTAATCCTACACCCTTAGACTTACATGTATGAATTTATTAAGGGAATATGAGTATGAATAAGTATTGGAACTCTTGGTATGGTGATTGGGAAGCCATAAGTTCCCTATTTAATTATATAACTATTGTAGAGATTGAAAGATGATTAATTGATGGAATTTTGTTGGTTAGGTGTGGATGGATGGTCATATATGTGATATTGGAAGTTAAAAATTGGTTAATCATTATGGTGGGATAAATTGTTGATGAATGGTGGTAGTTGGATGAACTAATTATATGGTGATGAGATGTAGAGATTTATGCCTACAAGGTATTTGATAATATGCCTAAATAGCTTAAGTTATGGAATTTGTTACTAATACTGGTTCCATTGGATATTGCTATTGTAGATTGAAGGTTCTTAGTATTGTGGATCATTGTAGTAGCACTAAGGGGCGAAATTGAGGTATGTGAGGCTAACTCTCTATGTTTGGGAATGTTAATAATTCTCCCTACATTATGTTCATTTTTCCACGTTACTAATTGCCTCAGAAATATAGTTTAGCCTAATTCCTTGAATAGTTGTAGAACTTCTATTCTCTAGCTTCATAACTCGTTCATGACTTTCATTCTGAATGTTGTGAGCTTAGTTCGTATTCAATATAGACTTGGGCTTGATGTCCCTGAGTCTCAGTATAGCTTACTCAGCATGTCATAAACAGTTAAAGTTTCAGTGTTCATAATCAGTTCAAGAATACATGTCTCAGTCCAGTCCTATTCAGTATTATGTAACTCAGTGTGATTCAGCATTCAAGTATCATGTAACTCAGTATGATTCAGTATTTCAGCATCATGTATTTCAGTATGATTCTCAGTTCCTGAATGTTGAACACCTGTCTTTGGGCCTGAGGCTGCAGTTTATGCTTTATGCATCTTTGGGCCGGAGGCCGTAGTTTATGCTTTATGCATTTTGGACCAGAGGTCGCAGTTATGTATACGTATACTTGGGCCCGAGGTCGCAGTTGTGCACATATATATATTGGGCCTGAGGCCGCAGTTTAATATTCAAATAAACAGGTTGTTCATCATTCAGAAGAGGGAGTATTCATATCCTTACTTCCTTTGTTCAGTTCAGTTATCAGTTGTCAATTATCAATTATCGGTTCAGTTATCATTTCAGTTATCAGTTATCAGTTATCAGCTATCAGTTATCATTTCAGTTTCAGTTTCAATAGTTATCATTTCAGTTATCAAAAATCAATTCTCATTTATCAGCTTAGTTTGAGTTTCAGCATTTATAATTCTTTCTTTCAGTTGCTTTGTATACCAGTGCAATTCAAATGTACTGACTTCCCTTTTGCTCGGGGCCTGCATCTCACGATACAGGTAATGATTTATAGGTTGATGATTTTGAGTGCTAGGATTCTCGTACCGGCCACTTGGTGATCCCCAGTTCTTCCGGGTCATTATCATTACCTTACAGTTTTCAGTATTTTCAGACAGTTAGTGTTTTTAGTACTTCATTAGAGGCTTCATAGACTAGAGTAATAGCTAGACAGAGTTGCAGGCTTTTCATATTAAACTATATTGGCAACAAATATATTTCAGAATTATATTAGTATTTCCGCACTTTGATTTATATCATCCAGACTTTCAGTATATCAACATGTGTTTGTTTATCTTCCGCATTTAATATGTTATGATACCACATGTTGATTCAGCCAGCCAGTTGGTTCGCTCAGTCACATGTAGTCAGGCACCGAGTGCCGTATTACGTCCAGGCCCATGTTCGGGACGTGACACCTTCATAGGCGACACCCGAAGCAATACCTGCTCACCGACCATGAATGACAAATCACGAACCTTACAGTCGGCATAACTCTTTTGCCTGGACTGAGCCGTACGAAACCTATCCTGAATGATCTTGACCTTGGCCAAGGCATCCTGTACTAGATCCGTACCCAACAACCGAGCCTCCCCCGGCTCAAACCATCCAATCGGCGACCGACACCGCCTACCATATAAAGCCTCATAAGGAGCCATCTGAATACTCGACTGGTAGCTGTTGTTGTAGGCAAACTCTGCTAAAGGCAAGAACTGATCCCATGAGCCTCTAAAGTCAATAACACAAGCTCGGAGCATATCCTCCAAAATCTGAATAGTCCGCTCGGACTGCCCGTCCGTCTGAGGATGAAACGATGTGCTCAACTCAACCCGTGTGCCCAACTCTTGCTGAACTGCTCTCCAGAAGTGCGAGGTAAACTGCGTACCTCGGTCCGAGATAATAGACACGGGCACACCATGAAGACGAACAATCTCCCGGATATAGATCTCAGCTAACTTCTCGGAAGAATAGGAGACTGCCACAGGAATGAAATGTGCTGACTTGGTCAGCCTATCAACAATAACCCACGCTGCATCGAACTTCCTCTGAGTCCGTGGGAGTCGAACAATGAAGTCCATAGTGATACGCTCCCACTTCCACTTAGGAATCTCAATCTTCTGGAACAAACCACCAGGTCTCTTATGCTCATACGTAACCTACTGACAATTCAAACACCGAGCCACATACGCAACAATGTCCTTCTTCATTCTCATCCACCAATAATGCTGCCGCAAATTCGGATACATCTTGGCGGCGCCCGGATGAATAGAGTACCGGGAACTATGGGCCTCCTCTAGAATCAACTCCCGAAGTCCATCCACATTAGGCACACAAATACGGCCCTGCATCCTCAAAACTCCATCCTCTCCTAGTGTGACCTGCTTGGCATCTCTGTGCTGCACCGTGTCTCTGAGGACACACAAGTGAGGATAATCATACTGCGGATCTCGAATACGCTCCAATAAAGAAGAGCGGGCAATTGTGCAAGCTAATATACAAACATCCAATCTCACAAATTGATTGGCCAAAGCCTGGACATCTAAAGCAAGTGGTCTCTCACTGAGCGGAATATACGCGAGACTACCCATACTGGCCGACTTCCTACTTAAAGCATCGGCCACCACATTGGCCTTTCCCGGATGATATAAGATAGTGACATCATAGTCTTTTAGTAACTCCAACCACCTTCTCTGCCTCAAATTTAGCTCCTTTTGGGTGAATAAGTATTGCAAACTCTTGTGGTTCGTGAACACCTCACATGCCACGACATACAGATAATTCCTCCAAATCGTCAGCGCGTGAACAATGGCTGCTAACTCCAAATCATGGACTGGATAATTCTTCTCATGAATATTCAACTAACGCGAAGCATAAGCAATGACCTTGCCATTCTGCATCAACACCGCACCAAGCCCAACACAAGATGCATCACAATAAACTGTATATAGGCCTGAACCTGTGGGCAAACCAACACTGGCGCCATAGTCAAATCTGTCTTGAGCTTCTGGAAGCTCGCCTCGCACTCATCTGACTACCTAAACCGGGCACCCTTCTGGGTCAACCTGGTCATTGGGGCTGCAATAGATGAGAACCCCTCCATGAACCGACAATAATAGCCTGCCAAACCTAGGAAACTCCGGATCTCTGTAGTTGATGTGGGTCGAGGCCAGTTCTTGACTGCCTCTATCATCTTTGGATCTACCTGAATACCCTCTACTGAAACCACATGACCCAAGAAAGCAACTGAACTCAACCAGAACTCACACTTCGAAAACTTAGCATACAGCTGACTATCTTTCAAGGTGTGAAGAACCACTCTCAGATGCTACTCATGCTCCTCCTGGCTGCGGGAATAAATCAAAATATCGTCAATGAAAACTATCACGAACGAATCCAAGTAAGGCCTGAACACTCGGTTCATCAAATCCATGAAAGCTGCTGGGGCATTCGTCAATCCGAATGACATCACCAAGAACTCATAATGGCCGTACCGAGACCGGAAAGCTGACTTTGGGACATCGGATGCCCTAATCTTCAACTGATGGTAGCCAGATCTCAAGTCGATCTTAGAAAACACTTGGGCACCCTGAAGCTGGTCGAACAAATCCTCAATTCTCGGCAATGGGTACTTATTCTTGATTGTGACCTTGTTCAATTGCCGGTAATCTATACACATTCTCATCGATCCGTCCTTCTTCTTGACAAACAACACCGGCACACCCCATGGCGAGACACTGGGCCTAATGAAGCCCTTATCAAGCAAGTCTTGCAACTGCTCCTTCAACTCTTTCAACTCAGGCGGGGCCATACGATATAACGGAATAGAAATGGGCTGAGTGCCCGGAGCTAGATCAATGCAAAAATCAATATCCCTGCGGATGGCATACCCGGCAGGTCTGAAGGAAATACCTCAGGAAACTCACGGACAACAGGCACAGAATCAATAGAAGGAACCTCGGCACTAGAATCACGAACATACGCCAAATAGGCCAAACACCCCTTCTCAACCATTCGCCGAGCTTTCATATAAGATATAACACTACGGGTAGAATGACCAGGAGCCCCTCTCCACTCTAAACAAGGTAGACCCGGTAAGGCTAAGGTCACAGTCTTGGCATGACAATCCAAGATGGCGTGGTAAGGTGACAACCAATCCATCCCCAATATGACATCAAAATCGACCATGTCCAACAGTAATAAGTCTACTCGGGTCTCAAGACCCCCAATCACAACCATGCAAGAACGATGAACACGATCTACCACAATAGAATCACCCACCGGGGTGGACACAAAAACAGGAGCACTCAGAGAATCACTGGGCATGACTAGATACGGCACAAAATAAGATGACACATAAGAGTATGTAGACCCTGGATAAAATAGTACTGAAGCATCCCTACTACAAACCAGAACCGTGCCTGTGATGACTGCATCGGAAGCCTCAACCTCCGGCCTGGCTGGGAGAGCATAAAATTGGGGCTGGGCCCCACCACCCTGGACTACATCTCTGGGACGGCCTGGTGCTAGCTGGCCTCCACCTCTAGCACCTCTACCTCCACCTCTAGCTCCTCTACCTCCACCTCTGGCTGGCTGGGCGAGCTGTGGAACACTTGGTGCCTGAACCATGACACGAGAACCCGGATGCTGAGAGTTGCTCGATGCTCGAGGACAAAATCTAGCAATGTGACCCGTATCACCATAAGTATAACAAGTCCTCGGCTGCTGAGACTGTTGACCCTGACGACCTAAAGGGCCACCCCGAAAACTCTGGAGCAATGGTGCATTGATAGGAGCTAGTGGTGCACTATAGGACTGCTGGTCAGAATACTGCATGTGAGAACCTCGGCCACCTGAAGCACCGTGAGAAACCTGAAGTGCCGACTGATAAGGCCTAGGAGGATGACCTCTACCATACGAATCCCTGCCTCCTAACGAGGCGCCACTGAATTTGCCTGAATGACGAGGCCTCTTGTCAGACCCCTGACCACCTCCCTGTGATAAAACTATCTCAACTCTCCTGGCCACATTGGCCGCCTCCTGGAAAGAAATCTCACTCCCCGTCTCCTTAGCCATCCAAAGTCGAATAGGCTGGATAAGTCCCTCAATGAACCTCCTCACTCTCTCTCTCTCTCATTGGGAAGTGTAAGTAGAGCATGACGGGCCAACTCGATAAACCTGGTCTCGTAGTGAGTAACAGTAATGAAACCCTGCTGGAGGCGCTCAAACTATCTCCGATAGATCTCCCTCTGAGTAACGAGAAGAAACTTCTCCAAGAATAGCTGAGTAAATTGCTCCCAAGTCAAAGCTGGTGATCTGGCTGGTCTAGCCAAACAGTAATCTCTCCACCAAGTCTTTGCGGATCCAGATAAGCGAAAAGTAGCAAAATCGACCCCATTGGTCTCCACTATCCCCATGTTCCTGAGAACCTCGTGACACCTGTCTAGATAATCCTAAGGATCCTCAGAAGATGCACCGCCGAAAGTGGCTGTGAAGAGCTTGGTGAACCTATCCAATCTCCATAAGGCATCGGTAGTCATAGCTGCTCCGTCATCGGTCTGGGCTACTACACCTGGCTGAACTACTCCAACTGGCTGAGCGGCTGGAGTCTAAAACTGGGGAGCCACCCGCTCCGGAGTGCGAGTAGCAGGAGTTTGGGCCCCTCTTCCAGCCTGAGAGACGGCTGGTGCTACAGGAAGTAAGCCTTCCTAGGTGACACTCTCCATGAGGCCCACTAGACGGACCAGAGCATCCTGAAGTACTGGGGTAGTAATGAACCCCTCTGGGACCTGAGCTGGCCCACCGGAGCTGTCTGGGCCGGAACCTCCTCGTCAAACTCAACCTGAGGCTCCGCCACTGGTGCTGCTGCTCCGGGCTGAGCTCTGCCCCTACCTCGGCCTCTAGCACGGCCTCAGTCTCGCCCTATGCCCCTCGTGGGAGCTGCTGCTGAGGTCTCGGGCTGCTGATTAACGGATGAGGAAGCGCGTGTTCTCGGCATCTGCGAAAGAATAGAGTAGAAATTCAATTAGCATTGAGAAAACAAACCGCACGACAGGAAAGAATAGATGTGAAGTTTTTCCTAACTCTTTAGCCTCTGGGGGATAAATACAGACGTCTCAGTACTGATCCCTCAGACTCTACTAAGCTTGTCGGTGAATTATGAGACCTATGTAACCTAGATCTCTGATACCAACTTGTCACGACCCGAATTTCCCACCTCGGGAGTCGTGATGGCGCCGACTAGTGAAAGCTAGGCAAGCCAATCAACTAAATTATTTGCCGTGTTTCCAATTTTTAAATTTGTCAACAGTTATAAACCAACAGTTACTAATCAACAAAATTTAACAAGCAAAAGATTATATTTCAAACTTAATAATACTGCTAATACAATTCCATAGCAAATCTACCCAAGATTGGTGTCACACTTCACAGACTGTCTAAGAGTACTACAAATAAAGGTCTGAAAGAAATAACAAAATACCGTCTCTGGGACTACGTAAAAGAAACAGGAAAATAGATAGAGGGAGACGCCAAGGCCTGCGGGCGCCTGCAGGACTACCTCGGGTCGGCTGATGAACAAGAAGCGGAAAATCTCACTGCGGTCCGAAATCTACAGCACTGGGATCTGTACAAAAGAGTGTGGAGTGTAGTATCAGCACAACCTACCCCATGTGCTGGTAAGTGCCTATCCTAACCTCGGCGAAGTAGTGACGAGGCTAGGACCGGACTACCAAAAATAAACCTGTGCAGATATATAATGTACAGCGGAAAAATAAAAGCAGAAATATATAGTCAAGGATGGGAGGGGGGAAACATGCTGCGGGAAAATATCAAACGACAACAGGAGGATAGCAGGTAAATATAGGGAACACCACAACTCAACTATCAACAAGAATTCATAAATCAAACAAGTGCACGGCATCACCCTTCGTGCTTTTACTCTCATCCTCACCAAAAAGATCAATATAAGCTGCACGGCATCACCCTTCGTGCTTTTACTCTCATCCTCACGATAAGAATCAATATAATCGGCACGGAATGGTACATCGTGTGACACGGCATCACCCTTCGTGATTTACACTCTTCCTCACAAAATAATGATAATAATGCACGGCATCACCCTTCGTGCTTTAACACTCTCTCACCAAAACAATGCACGGCATCACCCTTCGTGCTTTACACTCTTCCTCACCCAAACAACAAACACAAACAATAAGGGCAAGGAATAAGTGAATCATAATAAAATCCCAGCAAGGGAACAATATCAAAACAATAACATCCCGGCAAGGGAACAACATTAAAAGCAACAACGTCCGGCAAGGGATCAATACCATAATCCTCTTCTCATTCTCACATTCACTTCACAACTTGATTCACAATTTGAGCCAATGCTCTATAAGGTTCAATTGCCAATTATACTTTCACAACCCACTTTACGACTTGAGCCAACCTCTTCAATGTACAATTACCAATATTCTTTCCACAAATCTTGCTCAACAATAGCAACCACCACATTATAAATGAACAATACAAACAGAGTCACATTAATCATAACATAAGACTCACGGGCATGCTTGACACCGACGTATAGATACTCGTCACCACACCTATACATCGTACTCAACAATTAACACATAGCATATAAGACCAAACTCCTATTCCCTCAGCTAAGGTTAGACCAAACACTTACCTCGATGCCACGAACACAGTTCAAGCCTCAACTATCGCTTTACCTCTTGGTTCCACCACTAATTCGCAGTTATCTAGTCACAAGTTACTTAATTACATCAATAAATGCTAAATGAATCAATTCTAATGCATGTAAATAAGTTTTCTAAAGTTTTTCTCAAAAAGTCAAAAATCGACCCCGGGCCCACATGGTAAAAACCCGAGGTTCGAACCAAAATTCGACTACCCGTTCACTCACGAACTCAAATATATAATTTGTTTTGAAATCGGACCTCAAATCGAGGTCAAAATCCCCAAAATTTGAAAAACCTAGGTTCTACCCAAAACACCCTATTTCCCCCATGAAAATCAGTGATTTTGAGTTGAAATCATGTGAAAAGATGTTAAGGATTGAAGAAAACTAGTTAGAAACGACTTACAATCAATTTGGAGAAGAAGTTGCCTTTAGAAAATCGCCCTAGGGTGTTTATGTTTTGAGAAGATATGAAAAATGATTAAAAATGGTTAAGAATACTGGGACTTTTGCATTTGCGAACAAAATGTTGCATTTGCGACCAAGTCCATTTTCCGGCCTTCTTCGCATTTGCGATAGGCCTGTCACATTTGCAATATCGCATTTGCGATTCTTGTGTCGCATTTGCGACTTCAGGCATAACTGAACACTTCGCATTTGTGAAGTGTATCTCGCAAATGCGAGATAAGGCTGGCCCGGGGTCCTTCGCATTCGCGATGAAATTCTCGCATTTGCGGACCCTGCTTGCATCGCAATTGCGATGCCTGATCTCGCAAATGCGAGATCAGAGGCCTGCTACATACCTGCAACACACTAGCAATTTTCCCAAGTTCAATTTCACTCCGCGGCGTATCCAAAATTTATCCGAGCCCTCGGGACTCCAAACCAAACATGCACGCAAGTTCAAAAATATCATACGGACTCGCTCGTGCATTCAAATCACCAAAATAACATCAACAACTATGAATTTAGCATCAAAATCATGAAATCGCTTAAGAACACCAGATTTTGTAATTTTTCTCAAATAAGGTCCGTTTCACGACATTTCAGGTCCGTTTCTTACCAAACTTCACAGGCTCAACTTAAATCACATATAAGACCTGTACCGGACTCAGGAACCAATATACGGGCCCGATACCATCAAATTTCAAACACATTTCATTTCCAAAAATTCATATATTTTTCAGAAAATAATTTTTTTTAAAAAATTTATTTCTCGGGAGCATACGCCGGTCCCATATTTTCTTACGGACCTTTCGGGATCCGTGTTCCGTTTACTCAAAATGTTGACCGAAGTCAACTTAAATTCATTTTAATGGCAAAAATTCATTATTTTTTTTTCCACAGGTTTTCATATAATGGCTTTCCGGCTACACGCCCGGACTGCGCACACAAATTGAGGTGAGGTAAAAAGGAGGTTTTTAGGCCTCAGAATAATGAATTTGTTCCTAAAGCAAGTGATCGACTTTTTGGGTCATCACAAATATTTGCTTCAAATTTGGGTGTCAAGAAGGCAGAACGCTTCTACAAGTTTGTCTTGCTCCCACGAGTTAGACATGATATTTGCAAGAATAAGAGATTGCATTTTGCTCTGTATCAATTTTTGAAGAAATCTCTTTATAAGCTTGCTGCCTTCAATAAGGGAATCTTGTTTCCTTTGTGTGAGGTATATAACCATTCTGAAAGAATTCTTTAAATTGATTAGAGAATTGCGATTATATTCAAGGTTTACTTTCATGAGATCTCTTTGTGTAACAATCAAGGTTTTAGATGGATATGTGATGTTCGGCCTAAAATGCATATATTTATCCATTGTTGCCTTACATGCTAGTACTTTTAATCGTCTTTTGAGTATTAGTTATATTATTTTGTGCTTAATATTATATTTTAACTGTATAGGAATAAAGCGGTGTGAAAATAAAGAGATTTGGAGCAAAATTGAATTAAACGCGGAAGAAAATGAAAGAAAATTAAATAAATAAAATAAGGGGGGACACCCTATGGTCTTTGTCCCCCGAAGTGGAGACAACAAAAGAGAAAATTAGAATTCAAAAGAAAGATTGAAGAATTGGAGACGTAAAAGCATTCTATTTTCAGCGCCAGGTCCAGCGCTAGGCGCTGGCCTGGACGCTGTGTTGCGGGTACTCTCCTATTTTGTTCGGGACAAGGTTATTTCATCCCTACACGGTCCCAACTCGTATATAAGGGGTTCTAAAGCTAATTTGGAGGATATCTAAGATACTTTGAAGGGGAATTCACGTGGACGAGAACACACCACGCTTGGAGGAGGCTTCTAACTAGTTTTTCTTCTCTTCTCTTCCTTTAATTTCATAGTTTATTAGTTCTAGAGTTTTGGGTGCTACATGAACGTTGTAGTTTGAAGCTTGAATTGTTCTTATTATTTTATCATATTGGTTTATTTATTCAATCTTGCGCTTAATGATTTGATTGCTTGATCACCAATTGAATACTATCTACGAATTTAGGATTGAACTCGGGAGAGAAAATTCTAGATTGCATATAAGATTGAGTAGGGCAAGATCTTAACTCTTACGGGGGAGCGGATTTGCGGTTAGGATAGGAATATACCTAATCGCCTTGCTTGGTTATTATACAGGAATTATTAATGCGTTCTTGTTAATTCTAATTCCATAGGAATATAAGCGTTAGATTAGCTTGAATAGGCGAGTTGTACTTCGGGAGAAGGCTACGAGCAATATTAACCCTGTCAATCAATAAACTAGATAAATTAATCAGACAATTTAGGTAGAAAACTCAACGGGATTGTTAGCTTACCCATAGCTCTAGAATATTGTCTCCTCATTGAATTCGTCTCTAATATTCGCCAATTTGTTTCCTCTGTTTCTTAATTTGTTACTCTAGATTAATTTTAATTAAATATTCATACGTTAGGATTCGCTTGAATAGATTAATTGTTTGGGTTTAATTTAGTTGTTAGTTAATCACAAGTCCCTGTGGATACGATATCTGGACTAACAATCTTATATTACTTGTCCACCACGTATACTTGCGTGTGCGTTTGGGAGCAACAAGTTTTGGCGCCGTTGCCGGGGACTTAGAAATTAACTATCTTACTAGATTAGATTTTTACTTTATCTATTTAAGTTTTTAACTTTAGTTTAGTGTAGTTAGTATTATATATATATATATATATATATATATATATATATATATATATATATATATATATATATATATATATATATATATATATATATGGCATCTTTGAACTAAAAGTGGTGGGATAGTAAGTATTCTTGTTTTTGTGATCCTTGTCCATATTGTAAAGGATCCCACTTGTGGCAATATTGTAAAAATATTCCTAGTACTGAGTTGTGTGCACCATCTCCTTCCTATACTATTTGTGATGGAAATTGGAATAATTGTCCTAAGTGTTGTTATCCTACTCCACTCCCTTATGTTGATTCTAATAATTCTTGTGAGTTTGACAGGAGTAACGAATTGGATGATGTGGAACATGATGTTCGCATTCTTGATATGCACATGAAATTATTAGAGGAATATAGAGGTTTTCGTGAGAAAATTACAAATGAGATGCAACAATTTATAGAAGGAAGAGCTAAACTGGGACAAGAGATCGACCAATTTGGCAGTGCTATTTGCGACTTAGAGGCAGATTTAAGTGCAAAGATTGATGCGTGTAACGCCCAACAATTTAGTGATGAGTTGTGTGAAGCTGAAAAAGATCTTCTAGGCCAAATTGAGGAGCTAAAACGAGAATACCAATCACTAGACCATGTTTTTGTTGATGATGCCAGGTTGAGGGAGTATGTAAAATTGAGGATGTCAAAAATTATGCAATTTCGGAGTTGGAGCGTATTGGACCTCATTCTAAACACTTTTCAACATTGTGTTTGGTTGGTGACATGGAAATTGATCCATTCGAGCATATGGAGGATCCAATAGATGAGGAACAAAGTATTTATATTCTGAAATTTGCCATACAAAGGAGACACAACGACATTCCTCACTTAAGGGCAAAGAAGTGCAAGATACGATACCTATTACTTGGTTTCTTTATTTTTATACCACCGCCCCAGGAACGTGACAGAAAAATTGATGCAAAATTGGGGGCGCAATTCATATCTTCAAAGTGGAAGGAAAAGTTGTGAAAGTGATGGCGTCGTGCCGCGACGTTAAATCAAGCGCTTGTTGGGAGGCAACCCAATTCTATTTTTTTTCTTTTGTTTATTTTTTATTTTATTTTTTATTTTTTTTGTAGTGTTGTTTTTGTATTTTGTAGGAGTACGAGCATGGAGTCAAAGCCAATAGGTATGTGCAAAAGCGAGCAGGTGGTTGAAACTAAGTGTGAGGTACCCGCACAAGGGATCATACCTGGGAGAAGTCTGAGTATCCCGTGAACTGCTAATTCTTCGGCCTTTGGCCTACCAGGGAGTCTCTTTTATCCTCTTGTTATGTTCAGTGTGCATTGAGGACATTGCACAATTTTAAGTGTGGGGTGAGGAGATTGTTTGAGTGATTTTCTTATGCTATCTTAGCTTGGTTGTAGTACTCGTTCTTAATGTAGTAGTTTTTGATAAATATAAAAAAGAAAAAAAATTAAAAAGCAGAAAATTGGACTTTTCCTGATGATGGATTGTGTGGACAGCTTTCTTGAGGGATTAAAGTCCAATAATTAAAATAAAAATAAAAAAAAATTCTTTTTGTTTCTAGTTAGTTTAGTTAGATAATAATCCCTCTTGATTTTTCTTTTTCTTTGTGCATCGGTTCTTTTCCAAGGGATGTAACTTGAACCGTGTAATTTTTATTTTTATTTTTTAGGATTAGATTTTTTTCTTTATTTTAGGAGTAGAAAAAGAGGGAGAAGAAAAACTTTTGTGACTTGTTTGATACTACCATATTTAGGCCCGAGCTTAAGCAGTACTTTCCTCTGAGTGCTTGAGTAATGAATAAAATAGCAGACTTTCTGACACCTAAGCTCAGGGTTGTGACTCTGTATATAGCTTATTCTTATTTTGTCGTTCGCTATGACCATGTATGTCTTAGAGTAGAATTTATCCATCTTGATTGATACTTGTGCCATGTTGGGTGAGAATTTCTTACATATATTCCATGTTTTGCATCTTAGTCTAGAACTTGCCCTGCATGTTATTGAAGCGAAATAAAAGTGTTGCTCTATTTAGAAGATGATAATAGGCTTTCTTTGATATGTCTTGTGAATTTTAGCCTTTTCAGATATTGTACCACTAGTTAGCCCTTTGAGCTTGTAGCCTTTTGTTTGGAAGCTGTATTTTTACCTTGATCCTTTTGTTTGAATCCCTAGTTTTTGCACCCTGCTTCCTTGAGCACTGTTGCTTAGACCGTGATAGTAATTGATAAATTTGAAGAATGGGATGGTTAAGTAAAAAATAGTGACCAATGATAGCTGAGGTGATTAAAAGGACTTCGTGAAAAGAATGTGACATGAAAAAAATAGAAAATGAAAAAAAAATTGCTTTGAAAAAATGAAACGCTCTTGATATGAAGGAAATACTTGTGAGACAATAGATGAAGTGAGGACTGAAAAATAAAAGTGAAGAGATGAAAATAATGGGTGATGAAGTCTAAAAGTGCAAAGTGCTTAGGGAAGTGTAAGTCACTATTATATAGTTCTCCTACCCGTCCCTTAGCCAACATTACAACCGCTTAAAGTCCTAGTTGATTCTATTCGAGCATGCTTAATTAGTAGAGATGTACATAATGGGCAAGCCTATGGTTCTTTGTGCATACATGTGAATTTCTTTGTGAGTGCGAGAGTTGTTCTTTGATGATAAGTCCTTAAACTATATTCATTCTTTGATTTGAGTGCATGGACTATTTATTCTTGTGAGGGCACTTGTTTCATGATAGATAGGTGATGTTATTAGCTTCTTTGACAGAGTAGGTAAGCGAGCTTAAATTTGGTAAGTTAGAGTCCGTCTCTGAGGTTAGGAGGTTAGAAGTTTGTTGTTTGTTTGTGACTTGTATGTCTTGCACGATGATGAGGAAGTGTATATTTGATGATTTGAGTTGCTATAGGGCCTAATTGTTAGTATCAACCGAAGTGGTGGTGTTTCAAGACTTGATTTATTGAGAGTGGTTTTAATGCTTACTCGAGGACGAGCAAGAGTCTAAGTGTGGGGTGTTGATGTTCGGCCTAAAATGCATATATTTACCCATTGTTGCCTTATATTCTAGTACTTTTAATCGTCTTTTGAGTATTAGTTATATTATTTTGTGCTTAATATTATATTTTAACTGTGTAGGAATAAAGCAGTGTGAAGATGAAGAGATTTGGAGCAAAATTAAATTAAACGCGGAAGAAAATGAAAGGAAACTAAATAAATAAAATAAGGGGGGACACCCTATGGTCTTTGTCCCCCGAAGTGGAGACAACAAAAGAGAAAATTAGAATTCAAAAGAAAGATTGAAGAATTGGAGACGTAAAAGCATTCTGTTTTCAGCGCCAGGTCCAGCGCTAGGCGCTGGCCTGGACGCTGTGTTGCCGGTACTCTCCTATTTTGTTCGGGACAAGGTTATTTCATCCCTACACGGTCCCAACTCGTATATAAGGGGTTCTAAAGCTAATTTGGAGGATATCTAAGATACTTTGAAGGGGAATTCACGTGGAGGAACACACACCACGCTTGGAGGAGGCTTCTAACTAGTTTTTCTTCTCTTCTCTTCCTTTAATTTCATAGTTTATTAGTTCTAGAGTTTTGGGTGCTACATGAAAGTTGTAGTTTGAAGCTTGAATTGTTCTTATTATTTTATCATATTGGTTTATTTATTCAATCTTGCGCTTAATGATTTGATTACTTGATCACCAATTGAATACTATCTACGAATTTAGGATTGAACTCGGGAGAGAAAATTCTAGATTGCATATAAGATTGAGTAGGGCAAGATCTTAACTCTTAGGGGGAGCGGATTTGCGGTTAGGATAGGAATATACCTAACCGCCTTGCTTGGTTATTATACAGGAATTATTAATGCGTTCTTGTTAATTCTAATTCCATAGGAATATAGGCGTTAGATTAGCTTGAATAGGCGAGTTGTACTTCGGGAGAAGGCTACGAGCAATATTAACCCTGTCAATCAATAAACTAGATAAATTAATCAGATAATTTAGGTAGAAAACTCAACGGGATTGTTAGCTTACCCATAGCTCTAGAATATTGTGTCCTCATTGAATTCGTCTCTAATATTCGCCAATTTGTTTCCTCTGTTTCTTAATTTGTTACTCTAGATTAATTTTAATTAAATATTCACACTACAAGAAAATCACATATTACATGGGAATTTTTCTGGGGATTATGTAGGAAAATCCGCAGGAAACTAAATTTCCTGCGGATTTTCCTTCTGAAAAAAATCCGATGGAAAAACCTTCTTAGGTAATTATTACCTGCGAAATTCACAAATCCCCAGTTACATTACCTGCGAATTTTCGAATTCGTATGTAAATTACCTGGGATTTTACATTCGCATGTAAATTACTTGCGGATTTTTTTGTAGGAAATTCTAAAAATTCCATTAAATTTTTGGTAAAAAGTTTATGAAAATTAGGAGTTTTCTTGCGGATTTTCATAGGAAAATATCTGCAAGTAAATCCCCATCAAAATTTCGAAGTAGATCTATATAATATTTTAGACAAAAAGAATTAAAATTACTGCTATAATATTTTTGTTATTGAAATTATTTTTATTATAATGACTCTACTCTACCATACGNATGAGTTGAGTGGTTTGATAGAAAAGCATGAAAGTTATAGGATTGGGTTGTTGATTGTTGATTATTGATTAAGATATTGTTTATCTTATGGGTGATAAAGAAGGGTATTGAACATAGCAATTTGATGCTTTAGAATTTATCTAGGAACAAGAGAATGGGTCATTGGGTGTAGAGACACCATTAATAAGAACTATGAAGCTTTATTTTCACCAAGTGTTTGATAAGATGCTTAAGTGACCAAAACATGAGAATCATTGCTAAAATGGAATCCCTTTGACTTGTATTGATTTAGATTAAAGTTGAAAGGGGTTGACAAACGTTGTATTATGCTCAAGAGCAGGAAGTTAAGGTATGTAAGGCTAACTCTCTATGTTTGGGAATTTTAATGATTCTCCCTACACTACGTTTCTTTTACAACGTATCAATTGCCTCAGAAATACAGTTAAGCCTAGTTCCTTGAATAGTTGTAGAACTTCTATTCCCTAGCTTCATAACTCGTTCATGACTTTCATTCTGAACGTTGTGAGCTCAGTTCGTATTCAATATAGACTTGGGTTTGATTCCCCGAAGTCTCAGTATAGCTTACTCAGCATGTCATAAACAGTTGCAGTTTCAGTGTTCATAACCAGTTCAAGAATACATGTCTCATTCCAGTCCAATTCAGTATTCCAGTATTATGTAACTCAGTATGATTCAGTATTCCAGTATAATGTAACTCAGTATGATTCAGTATTCCAGTATAATGTAACTCAGTGTGATCCAGTATTCCAGTATCATGTATTGCAGTATGATTCTCAGTTCCTGATTTTAAATCCCTGAATGTTGAACACCTATCTTTGGGCCTGAGGCCGCAGCTAATGTTTTATGCATCTTTGGACCTGAGGCCGCAGCTAATGCTTTATGCATCTTTGGGCCTGAGGTTGCAGTTTATGCTTTATGCATTTTGGACCTGAGGTCGCAGTTATGTATACGTATACTTGGGCCCGAGGCCGCAGCTTGTGCACATATATATATATATATATATATATATATCGGGCCTGAGGCCGCAGTTTAATATTCAGATAAGCAGGTTGTTCATCATTCAGAAGAGGGAGTATTCATATCCTTACTTCCTTTATTCAGTTCAGTTATCTTTTCAGTTATCAGTTCAGTTATCACTTATCAGTTCAGTTATCAGTTATGAGTTATCTTTTCAGTTATCCGTTCAGTTACCAGTTCTCACTTCAGTTTCAGTTTCAATAGTTATCATTTCTGTTATCAGCTTAGTTTCAGTTTCAGCATTTATAATTCTTTCTTTCAGTTGCTTTACATACCAGTACAATTCAAATGTACTGACGTCCCTTTTTGCCCGGGGCATGCATCTCACAATGCAGTTGATGATTCAGAGCGCTAGGATTCTCGTACCAGCTAATTTGGTGATCCCCAGTTCTTTCGGGGCATTATCATTACCTTACAGTTTTCAGTACTTAAAGGCAGTCAGTATTTTCAGTATATTATTAGAGGCTTCATAGACTAGAGTAGCAGTTAGACAGAGTCACAGACTTTTTATATTTAGCCATGTTGGCTACAAATATGTTTCAGAATTGTATTAGTATTTCCGCACTATGATTTATATCATCCACAATTTTCAGTATATCAGCATGTGTTAGTTTATCTTCTGCATCCAGTATATTATGATACCACATGTTGATTCAGCCAGCCAGTTGGTTCGCTCGGTCACATGTAGTCGGGCGTCGAGTGCCGTGTTACGTCCAGGCCCAGGTTCGGGGCATGACAAGAAAGACCAGGAAAAGTAATTGCCTACGTTTAAAGAAAGCTGAGAAGGAACGAAAGGAATTATACGATCAGTGATCCAGAGTTAGTTACGTCATGAACGCACTTACGATTCCGGAATATTATCCATGCCGCATATATACTGACATTCATACAGCTGTAGAAGGCTCCGGTATAAGTTTAAAGAAAGAATTAAGCCCAGCATATAAATAAAGAATTGAATTGTTAAAAGATTCTGTCGCGCCCCCTTTTTCCCTCCGCGGAGAGAAGTTCGGGTTTCGACATTCATGGAGGTGTAATGACTCATTTCCTTTTGGGAATTGGGTATTGCATTTTTTGAAGAGTCGCCACCTAACGATTTTTAAGGTGCATTAGGGCACCTACAGCGTTTATCTACAACTACGTTTGATAACCAGAGATAGGGTAAGGTCTTGAAATTATCCTAAGGGGAAGGTGTTAGGCACCCCTCAGGATCCATTAGTCTGGTTCCCGGCCAGACAGTTTTTGTGAATTTGTGCAATTAGCAAGTAGATAAGTAAGGCTCACATAGCAAGGGATTTAGGCTAAAATACACAAGCGCTTGAAAAATGATTAATAAAAGCAAGGTTTTGAAAAGAGTTATAATCTAAGCATGCTTATGAATGTAAAGGGGTCCTAGGTTTATTTGTAATATGGATCACATCAATGCAATACCCGGTATGACACTCCTCAAAAGAGGGGATACACGTGGTATTAGCGCACCGGTCATCATATCCATATCTATCCTTTCCCGCCCCGTGAAGGTAATTAAAGCGAGGGTTGGTCTCGATTCTTATTGCATGCTATTACCCGTCCCTTCCTATCAGTCCCGGAGGAATTTAGGACTCCTATTCCTATAAGATGGAGGTTCTAGGCAGACCTTCATGTTCAAAGGCAAAAATACTAAAGCGACATATAAAACATATAAGACAGCATTTAGAGGGAGAAACATATAAGTAAGTAGAAGGCTCATGTATTCCTCCGCAGATAATGCACATAGACAGCATGACTTATACGCAGACGAGGTCTGAATTTAAAATCTTAAAGCAAGGTGTTTGAGCGATAACATCAGAACCAGATTTATCACATGACTCAGAAAAGAAGTCCGAATCAGGTTTTGCCTACTGATTTTAACAGTTGATAATTAAACAAAAGCAGTTCCAGTTTTATTAAAGTTATTACCTAAGGCTTGCCTAGGCACAAAGCGAGACGCGGCAGTTGTTCCAAGTCATTAAGACAAATTGGAGATTATTTCTATTTACCTAAATCATGTTGTTCTAGTTGCAGAGATGGTTACCAATTTTATTCAGAAGCATCACAATGTGAAAATTATTACTTTACTACCTTTTCATGAATCAGTAATCAACTAGACGTTTTAAACAAAATGCAAATAGAATCGTAGGATATGATATCTAATATGCACATGCAAATGGCAGAGTCCCTAAGGCATGATTTCTAAGTGTACATAATAGTTGCAGGATTTTGGAAATAACAGCTTTTTACACCAGTGTTGTGGTTGCCCTAGGAGCAGGATTTCTAAGTGATAGACATAAAGCATGGACTAATGAATGAAGTGCTGAAGCAAGAAACAAAGGTCCTAAGAGCATGATTTCTAACGCATAATGAATCCTAAACATGGTTTCTATTGCACAATTAGGAATATAAACCTAATAACATGCTTTCTACCCTTTAACAACTATAGCATGCATATTTTCCATCCCTTTTCACTAGCGACCCCAATACTTGTTTACAAATTATTACACACCATGTGATAGAATTACATAAGAACTGAAAAATAAGAATTATAACTATAGGAAGCCCGATTCTGACTTCCTCTCTGGGTTATGTAATAAACCACCTTAAATGCTAATATTGTTCCATAGCTTTCCCTCATACCTAGGTGTGTCAAAGTTCCCTAAGGACCTCAAGTTATCCAGGGCAGTGCTCACACCCAGATTGCATAACCAAGAGTAGGTGCGGTGTGGAAGGGCCAGCCCTTATGTGTCCAGGTTCAGAGGGAGCTCAAGGGTCCCAAAGAAAGGCTCACACAAGAGGGGCAGAACCTAATGATCTAAGAGTGCATGTGAGAGTGCTTGAAATAGTTTTAAAAACAGCATGTTTGAAATAAGTTTGTAGAACAGCAGAAGAGTTTGAAAGGGAGCAAGGGATAGGAGCAGCAAAACCACAGAACAAGTTCAGGGAGGAGTACATGCTTCAGCAGTTACAAACAGGGGAGTAGGGGTTGGGGACATAGAGGACCCAAAACAGAAACACATAATTAGTCATGAATCAAGTACATTAGAAGACACGCTAGTTAAGGAACATAAGCAGGAACAAGTGCAACAGCATGAGCCATTAAGTCAGTGCAAAAAGAGACAGTGATTGACAACACGGGAACACATAGGTTTGAGTTTCAGAATTAAACTAGGGACATACCACTTGAAGAAGCAAAGTGCAGGAAAAGAAAAGTAAAGCAATCAGAATGCCACAGTGTAGCCTTGGCTTTCAGCCGACTAGACAAGGCGGTAGCACAAGTAGTAGAGAAAGAAAGAGAGTTTGAATGTGTAAGTGTGTGTTTTGAACTCAATTGTTCGTGTGTTTAGAGAAGAGAGGATAGGGTATTTATAGCTTTGAAAACGAGTAGAAAATAAGGTAACAAGTAAAGCTTTAACAAAAATATGGAAATAATCACAATCAGAATCCCATTAATACAAGTACTTCCCTTTAATCAAGGAATTACTACTTAACGGATACTAACAGGGATAATTAAGGAAAAAAAATCAATTTGAGGAAGATTGATTTCTGACCATATAAGGGATAGTAAGAATATAGAGTATACAATTGAGTCTAAGTACATAATATATTTAATTTGGGGAAAGGATTCAGCGGGGGTGAAACATCACAACAATAAGGGAATGGGAATCAATCAACTTAATCAAACGAGTAAAATAAGGGGTTTATAAGAAAACCTTTGCAATCAATCGTAACTTGAGGAAATCAAGATCAATCAAGAAGGAATCATGATTCTGCAATTCAACATATAAATAGAAAAGAATGAACAGGCGTATCAGACATGTAGGGTCAAACATATTGACAAAAAGGAGCAAACTAGACGAACATAAACGTACAGAAGTGACATGAATAGGCTAAGGACTACTCAAAGCATGGTAATCAACAAGGTCAAGCAGTCATGGCTCACACATAGAACCAAAATAAAGAAACCAGTCTAACACATAGCAACAAGTAAAAGAGATCAGACCAACACACGAAAATAAGTAAAGGAAGTCTTTAAAAACTCACAGTAACAAGTGAGAAAAGTTTTAGGAAATTAGGGTTTTAACAAAAACGGTAAGAACTCAGACTCAGTCAAGACAAACAAAGGAAAGGGTTTAACCATGAAGAACTCAATCGAAACAGGCATACGTACAAAAAGACAGTTTCTGAGCCCCGGATAAAACCAAAGATACTTAGGGTTTTAACACGATGAACCACGTAGAAGAAAAACATAAACAAATCGTTTAAACATAGTAAAATCATAAAACAACGCTGAAAAATCGGAGAAGAGATCTTTTTAAGAAAACCCTAATCGTTGAAGACGAAGAGTCGCTTTGAAAAAATCGGAAAACCTTTAAGGAAAACACTTAAGAGGTTCATAACATACACAGATCTAAGACATATCTGAAAGAAAATCGGAAAGCCTTTAAAGTTAGGGTTTCGGAGAAACCAGAAAAAATGAGAAAGACTTCGAAAAGTTACCGATCTAGCCGGAAAAGCCATGGATGTCCGGGAAAAGACCATAGATAGAAGTTGAGCAAAGACTGGACTAGATCTCTTTGAGATATTTCCATGAAATCACGAAAACAGACAACCAGGAGACATAGGAGACCGGTACACGTCTCAAACAGCCATGGGAGTCCATGGTTGAGTGAGAATCGAAGGGGATTAGGGTTGGTTTGGGTGGCGGCGGTTAGGGTTTGAGTGAGGTTGCAGAGGGAATTGGAGAGGAAGGGGATTCAAGGGCGGCGGGTTGGTGGAAATGAACTAGGTTAAGGGGGTCGTTTCGGTTTATTTTAGGCAGGTGGAATGGTGGTCGTTGATCTGAATGATCAACGGCCCAGATTAAATGGGGTAGGTGGGGATCCGGGTTTGGGTAGGGTTTAAAAGGGTTAGGGTCGAGTTTAATTAGAAATTGGGCCGGGGAATTGGGGGTTTGATTTGGGCTAGATTTGAAATACAAAAGCGACTGTTATTTAAATAGCCAGTTTTCCCTTTTTAATTTATAAGAAATAGTAAATGGCTTCTGAAAAATAAATTGAAAGCACAAAAGTGATTTATAACATATAATTAACAATTTAAAAATACAGGATCTAATTTTATGAGTCTAAACATAATTAAACTTTAAAATGGCTAATATTGCAATTATGTGCAATTTAGCTTTAAAAATACTGAATAAAATTGTAAAAAAATTGTAAAATTACTTTAGCCATATTTGGCATAAATATAGAAATACAATAGATGAATTATCAAAAATAATAATTTTGGGAATAATTATTGGGATTTTATGGATAAAAAAGGGGAAATAAATCAATTAAAAAACCTTTAAAAATATGGAAAAATAATAAAACCCTTGGAGATGCTCATATATGCATACATATGCTATTTTGAAGGTGTTTTGCATATTAAATATATATAGGGAAAATTGGGTATCAACAGCTGCCCCTCTTTACCCGGGAAGAATGAAAGAGTTTTCGGGTAAAGAAATTATGGCCAATTTTGACCGAGCGAAACGGTTTGAAGAAGATTTAGGCCGCACCCTGACTTCTGAGCTGCCTACATATCCCTGGTTTTACAGGAATCAGGCCGTATGTAGTTCGGGATCCATCGGCGGAGTATGCCGATGGAGACTTTTCAAGGACGGACGCAATATCTAGAGCCGGGTGAGTTATAGGTTTACGGGAATGGTTAAGTTTGATATGGCTGCGGGCACTAGAGCGAAATAGCTCCTGCCGGGATGGCCATTGCTCGTCGGTTTACCTGCAAATAAGCAATGCAAGCATATATTGTGCGCAAATTTAAACATGATGCAAATTCTCGTTGGACCATGAATGCTGTCTTTGGACGGTTAGGAATGGCGTCCTCTGACCATGATGTCCTGGGCCATGAAGTGTATGAGGATGGTGCCTCCGAACCATGACGCCTTTGAATAATGATATGCAAAAGTTTGAAAGAGATCCTCAGGCCATGACATGGTGTTCTCGGGCTATGAAGATGGTGCCTCCGAACGATGACGCCTTTGGATGAGTTGGCGATATTTCAGCCCATGAAGGATGCAGTAGCATGTGACGATCTTTCAGCCGTGCAATGTAGTATGAGGTGATCTTTCAGCCGTGCAGATGCAGTATGTGGCAATCTTTCAGCCTGTGAGATGCAGTATGTAGCGATCTTACAGCCATGCAGATGCAGATGGAGACAGCGTTTAGTCTCGGAAGGCAGAATGGTAGCCTTATGCAGATTGGAAGGCAGAATAGTAGCCTTATGCAAAGATGCGAATGCAGATGGAGGTAGAGCTTAACCTCGGAAGGCAGAATGGTAGCCTTATACAGATTGGAAGGCAGAATAGTAGCCTTATGCAAATTGGAAGGCAGAATAGTAGCCTTATGCAAAGATGCGAATGCAGATGGAGGTGGAGCTTAACCTCGGAAGGCAGAATGGTAGCCTTATGCAGATTGGAAGGCAGAATAGTAGCCTTATGCAAATTAGAAGGCAGAATAGTAGCCTTATGCAAAGATGCGAATGCAGATGGAGGTAGAGCTTAACCTCGGAAGGCAGAATGGTAGCCTTATGCAGATTGGAAGGCAGAATAGTAGCCTTATGCAAATTGAAAGGTAGAATAGTAGCCTTATGCAAGAAATAAAATAGCAAATGATAGTAGAGTTTTCTTAGCTGATAGCAGATTGCGGCGTTTTGACTTCTGGGAGCATTGTGACATATAGAGCATTACGGGTGCATGCTGATAGCAAATGTTGGCAAGTGCAACGGTTCTGAGAATCGTATTCTTGAACAATGTTTGTTCCATGGTCGTACAGTATGTTTAATGATTTCGCAATCCTAGTGCCTGCATCCAAAGAAAAATCATGAGTTTCGTAAAGGGGGAAGGTTAGTTCGCATCCCCGCTGGCTTTGCTTGACTCGTTCGGCTTTGATCTGGTGATACGGTTTGTATTATTGGGGTAGTGTTGCTAAACGAAGTAGTTTCATGCATGATTTTGTAAAAGTATGACATAAATGTATAATAATAAAAAAAATAGTTTTTAGATGAACCAACGACTGTGACGCGGTTCGGGACATTGCAACCTCTCTTGCTACGGAATTTTGAGGGTCCTCCTCAAAATTCTGCCCCAGTTTGATGGGTTGACACTTCTGACTATTGCTCGTGCGGCGATCGGCTAAAATTACTTCGGAATTTTGAGGGTCCTTCTCAAAATTATGCCCCAGTTTCCAATTTCAGGGGAAAATGAAAATTTTATTGAATTGTGACTGAACCCATAGGGCTGCCTACGTATCCCCTCTTAAACGGGAATTAGGTCGGGCGTAGTTCAATTTACATCATATGAGGAAAGCATAAAGATTACACATAGTAATGCTTGACTGCATCTGAATTAATCGGCTTTGGCCAGACTTCTCCGTCCATTTCTGCAAGTATGAGGGCTCCTCCTGTCAGAACCCGATGAACCATGTATGGGCCCTGCCAGTTGGGAGAGAACTTCCCTTTGGCTTCGTCTTGATGCGGAAAAAATTTCTTTAACACCAACTGCCACGGTGTGAACTGTCGCTTAACTCTTTTGTTGAAGGCTCTGGACATTCTGTTCTGATAGAGTTGACCATGGCAAACTGCATTCATTCTCTTTCCATCTATAAGAGCTAGTTGCTCATAACGACTCTTCACCCACTCTGCGTCGTCGAGCTCAGCTGCCTGTATGATCCTTCTTTGGAATTGGCACAATGTTGGCTAACCATGTCGGGTATTCTACTACCCTGAGAACCTTAGCTTTGATTTGCTTGGTGACTTCTTCCTTGATTTTCAAACTCATATCAGGCTTGAACTTTCTGAGCTTTTGTTTTACCGGTGGACACATTGGATCGGTTGGCAGTTTGTGAGCCACAATAGACGTACTCAGACCAGTCATGTCATCATACGACCAGGCGAATATGTCCTCATACTCCTTTAGAAATTCTGTGTATTCTTTCTTCTCCGATTGTGATAGGTGAATGCTGATCCGTGTTTCCTTGGCGTTTTCTGCATCTCCCAGGTTGACAATTTCGGTCTCGTCCAGGTTGGACTTAGGTCTGTTCTCAAAGTTCTCAACTTCTTTGACAATCTCGTCAGGTATGTCATCTTCCTCTGAATTAATGTCCGTTTGTTGCGTTGTCTCATTACATGTCACAGTCATTGGTTCATCAAGATAAGTAATAGTAATGTTGTATTGGTAAAGTAAGGAGAGAAAACGATAGCAATTAATTCATAAGAAAAATCAAAAATGCTTTTGATAAATTGATTAACTGTTAAGAACATCAAAGATCTTATTGCGGGAATTGAAAAATGCAAAAAGCAAATCATTTAGTAAATAAAGCAGTGAATAATGCTTGTTTTAGCCTTGCTACCCCGAGGCTCGTTGGGCTCTGGTTGTCCTGATGCTCCAATTCTTGAGACGTGCCCCTCTGCTCACAGCCCGTATGGAAGGGCCTTCCTCCCCCTCCTCCTCGAGAATAACATAACAGTCCATATCACTGTCCTCTAGAAACAAGTTCTTCACTGCTGCAAGTGCCTCTTCTTCATCCGCCCCGTAAATAATGTCGGCCTGTTGGATGGTCTGCTTCAGATGCGGTATTGGCTGCTCTAGTGGGTAGTAAGGACCGTGCCACGGTGGCGACCAGTTACTGAATTCTTCCCAGGTGTAATCATATCCCAAACCGAAGGTAGTGCCATGTTTCTTGAGTTTTATAGGTTTAGAGATCCCTTGGAGGTTCTTGCCGAGCCCTTTTCCAGGTTCGTACCCACTTCAATTCAGTATACTCTCGATTTTGTTATCCCGCCATTTGTCTTTGTCGACACCATTGACCCGCTCGATGTGGTGGTAAGTTTCTCCACCCAGCTTCCTTCTTCCCCCGATCGCCGGAATGGTCTGGCGACTGTATATAGGGTTGCTGCCGTCGCCGTAAATGATCACTGCCTGGTGATTCCATTCGAACTTTACCGCCTGATTCAGCGTTGATGCTACGGTCCCAGCAGCATGAATCCATGGCCGTCCCAGCAGCAAGTTGTAAGATGTTGGTACATCTATTACTTGAAAATCGACATTGAACCAGGTTGGTCCCATCTGTAAGCATAGAATAATCTCATCAATGGTGGACCTCTGAGAACCATCGAACGCTTTCACATTGATTGCTTCGTCTTTTATCTTATGCAGCCCTTTACCCAACTTCTTGAGTGTTACCAGCAGACAGATGTTAAGACTGGAACCTCCATCGATCAGGATTCTGGTGATAAAATAATCTTCGCATTGCACGGTGATGTGCAGTGCCTTATTGTGCACCAGCCCTTCAGGTGGCAGCTCATCCTCATGAAAGGTGATCTTGTGGCTTTCCAGATCTTGCCCTACCATATTAGCCATTTCCCCGCCAGTGATGTTACTTGGTACGTATTTTTCACTTAACACCTTTAACAGAGCATTCTTGTGCACCTCAGAATTCTGCAGCAAAGAGAGAATGGATATTTGTGCTACGGATCTCTGTAGTTGAGGATGGTCTGGGCCAACTCTGCACTGCTTCCACTTTTTCGGATCCACCTTTATCCCCTCACTAGACACCACGTGACCCAAGAATGCCACGGACTCCAACCAAAACTCACATTTCGAGAACTTAGCATATAACTTCTTCTCTCTCAAAGTCTGAAGCACTGTCCTCCGGTGCTGCTCATTTCGATGACCGAATATTCCTTGGCCTGTATCTTCCTCCAAAGTTCATCCGGACCTGTCTTATTGTGGGGCGGCCGATTGGAGGCCTGCTTGCTCGATTCAGCTAGGTGTCCAGGGGTATAGACTCTACCAGTTCTTGTCATACCTTGTGCTGCGACAGTTTCTTCCATTCTGACTTTGCCTTTCCTTCTTGCCTCGGCTGTATAATCCCAGGGTACGACACTTGTATAGAATAGTGTCATGGTTGCCATCACTACTGGGATCGGCGTGTCCATCCTCACTCCGAACGGAACATGTGCCTTAGGTGGCAAGACAGCAACCTCAAATGGTGCGGGTACATTTTCCGAAGACACGAATTCAACCTCAATTGGTGCTGGTGTCTTTGCGGATGATGTTGCTTCAAACTCAAGTGGTACAGACATATTCACCTCAGCGTCCTCAGACGGTTGAATCTGGACTATGATTGGATTGAGAGTAATTGTTGGTTTCTTTGGGTCATCACCTTCTGCGATCAACCCGATGGATCCCTCGGGGTCCCAGTCATCTTCTATTTCAATCATGTGGATACCTCCACCCTTTTGGTCTGGCAGAGGGTTGTCACGGACATTTGGAGCGGGTTCTTTTGCCACAATTATCCTGTTATCAATCAAAGACTCTATCCTGTCTTTCAAGGAACGGCATTCATCGAAGTGTGCCCTTTCATGCTGGAGTGGTATGCACAGGATTTGTTTGGGTTAACCCACTGAGAAGGATTCTCAAGGGTTGCAGCAGGGATGGGGGTGACATAACCAGCAGCTTTGAGTCTCTCATACAGCTGGTCAATGGGTTCGGCGATGGCTGTATACTGTTTTGGAGGTCTGCGATCAAATTTGGTCGAGGTCTAGGAAATTTTTGGCGTGCAGGGGGTGATTGACAATGGGATGGTTGAGCATTATAGGTTTGGTAGACATGAGCGGGTTGGGAGTGTCTGGGTGAAGCAGGTTGATATGTAGGAGGTGGAGATGACTGATAAGTTGGTGGTGGAGCTTGGTATGAGGGTGTTTGGTAATTTGGTGTTGGCTGGTATGTGAGTGGAGGTATTGGGTAAGCTTGGTATTTGAGGGGAGACTTGGTCCTTTGTGCAACCATCACGGCTACGTCCCTCTTCTTGGACACACCACCGGACTGTAAGGCCTTATTTGTAGCTTGCAAGGCCTCAAAGTTTGTAACCATACCGCTTTTGATACCTTCTTCAATTCTTTCACCCAATTTGATAATGTCGGAGAACTTGTGGTTCTCAATCATCATCAGCCGTTCATAGTACTGTGGGTCCTGAGCCCGGACAAAGAACTTGTTCATTTGTTCCTCTTCTAAGGCAGGTCTGACCTTAGCAGCTTCGGACCTCTAGCGAGTAGCATATTCGCGAAACGTCTCTGTGGGCTTCTTCTTCAGATTCTGTATATAGAACACATCTGCAGCATTCTCTGTAGTAAACCTGAATCTGTCCATAAAGTCAGATGCCATGCCTACCTAGCTTGACCACTTCTTGGGATCTTGGCTGATGTACCAGGATAATGCGCCTCCCTTCAAACTCCTCATGAACAGCTTCATGCGAATCCTTTCATCCTTCCCTACTCCAACCAGCTTGTCGCAATATGTCCTCAGATGGACCCTTGGATCACCCGTACCATCAAACATTTCAAACTTAGGAGGTTTTTACCCCTCGGGCAGTTCGACATCAGGCTGTATGCAAAGATCCTCATAGTTCAGCCCATCGATTCTTTTGCTTCCCTCGACGCCCTGAATCCGGCTGGTCAGTTTCTTAAGTTCCTCAGCTAGGTTCTTGATAAGCAGATCCTTTTCGTCAGACTCAGGTGTGTATGAGATAGGTTGGGTGGAGTGTGGCATGGTTTCCACGTAGATAGGATTGTTATGGTGGCCTGGTGTATGGGTGTGGAAATGGTTGTTTGTGGAATTCTGACGTTTTGGGATGAGTAGTGGAGTGTTGTTTGGGGTATGGCAGGTGTTGCATTGGTTCTTTGGTGGAGCAACGGGATGGTGAGGAGCAGGATGCTTCTGTTGTTTTGGGATATTTTGAGGAGGTGTAGGGTTTTGAGTGTTGGGGAAGTTGACATCTGGGGTGCTGAGGGAAAATGACAGGCTTGCCAGATTCCGAACCTGATCGAGCTCTTCCTGAAATTTTAACAGTTTCTGCTCAAGTTGTGACACATTCTCGTTAGGGACCCGAATACCATGGCCATCAGTGGCCTCAACCCGTTCAGTTGGGTTCTCCTTCCTGATGTTGTTCAAATCTTCCATCTTGCCTTTGTTCTTGCTTTTAACAGGACTAAGAGGAGGAGTGGGTGGAGGGCCCCTGGATCTCGTGGAATAAGATGATGATGCCAGAGTGCACGAACTAACCTTTGGGGAGGGGAATAATAAAAACAAAAACAAAAGGTAATCAAGTTAGTGAGGATCATAAAAAGTATTGCAATATTTAAACACATAGTGCGGGAATGTAAAGCGTGTCCTAATTTGGGGAACCTCTTTTGTGCCCGAGGTAGGCCTAGCGACAAATTGATTTGGAGAACATAGAATGCTAAATGCCTCATTTTATTGATAAAAAATAGGCGAATCCCAAAACGACATTAGATAAGCAAGAAATAAAAGTCATTAATGGCCATTGGCCTTATTACATTCATAAAGCGAAAAAGGTAAACTTCTATCTGTTTGGTCCCAGAAGGACCTTCCCCAGACTCGACATCCCTGGCTCCATCGAACAGTTTCCCCAATTCACGAAGTCCCAGCAACAGGTATGCTCTGGCTAGATGTCCACCTTCGGTCCCTTCAGCCTTTTGACAGTCTTCAACCCTTTTGAGAAATTTTCTCTCTAGTTCTACTATGCCTCGCTCCAAGTATCCCAGCCTTTTGTTGGCACTGATAGCCATGTCTTTCCATTCCTCAATCAGCTTCTGGTTGGACTCTTGTATCTCGCGGTGTTCCCTCTCGCATTCACGGATCCTTTTGCGCAGTTGGTTTTACTTGAGTTGTGCCTCGGCCTTTTCATCTATAATTCTATGACCTCGAACGAACCCTGGCTGGCCCAGACCATCATGATTGTCTTCCAACCAACCTGAATAGAAAGGAGTACAACCGGCATGATATCTGTCTGGCTCGATGGTGTCTTTCCCCATTACGATCTTGCAATGCCACATGTGTTGGGCTTGGCACTTGTAGGGACTATCATCGTTTTGGAAGTCAGCTCGGAAGTGGCCCATCTTGTCGACCCTGGGTATGACTTGCTTCCTACCAGCTTGCCTCATAACTCGAAGAGGGACGTAAGGGTATGTTCCTCTTAGACCAATTAGTATCAGGAAAGGTGCATCTCTGGATCGGGCGATGAACTCCTCTGTTGGAAACCGCTCGAACATCCATTGAACCTGTTCTTCGGTCAGATTATCAAATAGCTCAACCCATCCTTTGGCATTCTCAGGCTGAGCGAACATGTCGGGGATGTAATTCATTCGCTTTGGATGGTGGAAACCGATGTGATCATCCCAGTCCCTTCGCTGAATTTCTTGTCGGTATTCGCCCTTTTGGAGATGTTCCATGAGCCAGAGTTGAAGTAGTAAATTGTAGCCTTCAAAGTGTTTTGCTCCTCGTTGACACTTCTCTAAGGCTCGATATATGCCTGCGATGATCATGGGTACAATGCTGAATGTCTGCCCAACAATCCCCTCCATTAGGGTCTTGGTTACCATAGCCAGCCTGGTATGAATTCTCCCTTTCTTCATCGGAAACACGATCAGACCCAGGAAGCAAAACATGAAGACGAAAACCCTGCGATGGATGTGTCCCAAGGACGTGATGGCAAACTCGTCAGGGTAGGTACGGTAGGATTTGCTGTGACCGTACCTTTCATACAGGTAGTCAAAAGGGATGTATGATTCCTTTAGGCATGTCAATTCTGCATTCTTCTTCAAGCCCATCATTTTAAGGAAACCCTTGCCTGTGCTGTTCTCAGGCATTAGCAGACCCGGAGTTTCCTACACTAATCCGGCCAGTCCTCCTATCTCCTCTAGCAAAGGTGTCATCTCGATGTCCCCAAAGCGGAACACGGCCCTTTCACAATCCCAAAACAACATAGCAGCTTCTATGATCATGTTGTTAGGTTGAATCTCCAGGAGGGATGGTAGATTGCCCAGATATTTTCTGACGAGGGTTTGGTCACTAGAATGTAAATCTCTCCACCAGCTTAGCAATCTTGGGTGGATGTTGGTGACCATGCCAAATCTGGGGACTTCGTGCCTCATCTTTCTGCAAGGCAAACAAGGTTAGGCCCTTACCCCCACCAGACTCGACTATTTAACATCAACAATTAGCATGAAGCATTTAATTCTCCAAATAATGCACAGAACGTGATGATGTCCGTTTGGGTTTTAGGGAAACCCAGTGGACTTTGGACAAGGCTATCTTAAAGGATCATTATGTGGACAACATAACTGATCCGGCTAGGTTTGACCATGATACATGCACAATTTAATAGAGTAAGGTTTCTATGGGGTTTTAGACTGGTACCCTTGAGCGGACAACTCAAGGGGGAAGGCACGGAACTGTCGACTGCACCGCTGATCGACTAGTTTTACCGCAAATATGCCATTCCGAATTTAGGGAGTAATGATATAGGAAGAACGCAACCACTCATCAAGCATTGCAATGGTATTTGTTCGGCACGAGTGGAGTATGATGTTGAGCATGATTATGCAATAATTAAAGCATGTTGACATGTACTTGCACGTTAAGAAAGCAATAAACACAGCAGTTTTTATAATTTAAAGCAGCAATAAAGGAAGGAAATAAGAAAGATATGTCAGTTTCGCTTTTGAAAAAGAAATTAAATGCTTTAAAGAAATTAAACAAGTAATTTTACATAAGGGGGGTACAAATTCACAAGAACAATCTGAAATGATAAAAGCCTAAAAAATCCCCAGCAGAGTCGCCATGCTGTCGCGCCCCCTTTTTCCCTCCACGGAGAGGAGTCCGGGTTTCGACATTCATGGAGGTGTAATGACTCATTTCCTTTTGGGAATTGGGTATTTCATTTTTTGAAGAGTCGCCACCTAACGATTTTTAAGGTGCGTTACGGCACCTACAGGGTTTATCTACAACTACGTTTGATAACCAGAGATAGGGTAAGGGCTTGAAATTATCCTAAGTGAAGGTGTTAGGCACCCCTCAAGATCCACTAGTGTGGTTCCCGGCCAGACAATTTTTGTGAATTTTTGCAATTAGCAACTAGATAAGTAGGATCACATAGCAAGGGATTTAGGCTAAAATACACAAGCGCTTGAAGAACGATTAATAAAAGCAAGGTTTTGAAAAGAGTTACAATCTAAGCATGCTTATGAATATAAAGGGGTCCTAGGTTTGTTTGTAATATGGATCACATCAATGCAATACCCTGTATGACACTCCTCAAAAGCGGGGATACACGTGGTATTAGCGCACCGGTCATCATATCCATATCTACCCTTTCCCGCCCCGTGAAGGTAATTAAAGTGAGGGTTGGTCTCGATTCTTATTGCATGCTGTTACTCGTCCCTTCCTATGAGTCCCAGAGGAATTTAGGACTCCTATTCCTATAAGATGGAGGTTCTAGGCAGACCCTCAGGTTCAAAGGCAAAAATACTAAAGCGACATACAAAACATATAAGACTGCATTTAGAGGGGGAAACATATAAGCAAGTAGAAGGCTCATGTATTCCTCCGCAGATAATGCACATAGACAGCATGACTTATACGCAGTTAAGGTCTGAATTTAAAATCTTAAAGCAAGGTGTTTGAGCGATAACATCAGAACCAGATTTATCACATGACTCAGAAAAGAAGTCCGAATCAGGTTTTGCCTACTGATTTTAACAGTTGATAATTAAACAAAAGTAGTTCCAGTTTATTAAAGTTATTGCCTAAGGCTTGCTTAGGCGCAAAGCGAGACGCGACAGTTGTTCCAAATCATTAAGACAATTTGGAGATTATTTCTATTTACCTAAAAAATGTTGTTCTAGTTGCAGAGATGGTTACCAATTTTATTCAGAAGCATCACAATGTGAAAATTATTACTTTACTACCTTTTCATGAATCAGTAATCAACTAGGCGTTTTAAACAAAATGCAAATAGAATCGTAGGACATGATATCTAATATGCACATGCAAATGGCAGAGTCCCTAAGGCATGATTTCTAAGTGTACATAATAGTTGCAGGATTTTGGAAATAACAGCTTTTTACACCAGTGTTGTTATTGCCCTAGGAGCAGGATTTCTAAGTGATAGACATAAAGCATGGACTAATGAATGAAGTGCTGAAGCAAGAAACAAAGGTCCTAAGAGCATGATTTCTAACGCATAATGAATCCTAAACATGGTTTCTATTGCACAATTAGGAATATAAACCTAATAACATGCTTTCTACCCTTTAACAACTATAGCATGCATATTTTCCATCCCTTTTCACTAGCGACCCCAATACTTGTTTACAAATTATTACAGACCATGTGATTGAATTACATAAGAACTGAAAAATAAGAAGTTACAACTATAGGAAGCCTGATTCTGACTTCCTCTCTGAGTTATGTAATAAACCACCTTAAATGCTAATATTGTTCCATAGCTTTCCCTCATACCTAGGTGTGTTAGAGTTCCCTAAGGACCTCAAGGGATCCCGGGCAGTGCTCACACCCAGATTGCATAACCAAGAGTAGGTGCAGTGTGGAAGGGCCAGCCCTTATGTGTCCAGGTTCAGAGGGAGCTCAAAGGTCCCAAAGCAAGGCTCACACAAGAGGGGCAGAACCTAATGATCTAAGAGTGCATGTGAGAGTGCTTGAAATAGTTTTAAAAACAGCATGTTTGAAATAAGTTTGTAGAACAGCAGAAGAGTTTGAAAGGGAACAAGGGATAGGAGCAGCAAAACCACATAACAAGTTCGGGGAGGAGTACATGCTTCAGCAGTTACAAACAGGGGAGTAGGGGTTGGGGACATAGAGGACCCAAAACAGAAACACATAATTAGTCATGAATCAAGTACATTAGAAGACATGCTAGTTAAGGGACATAAGCAGGAACAAGTAAACATATTAATTACATTTGAACAAAAGAGGGCAGAATTTTAAGCATGCTGAGTAAAGCAGTAAACAAAAAATGCAACAGCATGAGCCATTAAGTCAGTGCAGAAAGAGACAGTGATTGACAACAAGGGAACACATAGGTTTGAGTTTTAGAATTAAACTAGGGACATACCAGTTAAAGAAGCAAAGTGTAGGAAAAGAAAAGTAAAGCAATCAGAATTCCACAGTTTAGCCTTGGCTTTCAGCCGACTAGACAAGGCGGTAGCACAAGTAGTAGAGAAAGAAAGAGAGTTTGAATGTGTAAGTGTGTGTTTTGAACTCAGTTGTTCGTGTGTTTAGAGAAGAGAGGATAGGGTATTTATAGCTTTGAAAACGGGTAGAAAATAAAGTAAAAAGTAAAGCTTTAACACAAATATGGAAATAATCACAATCAGAATCCCATTAATACAAGTACTTCCCTTTAATCAAGGAATTACTACTTAACGGATACTAACAGGGATAATTAAGGAAAGAAAATCAATTTGAGGAAGATTGATTTCTGACCATATAAGGGATAGTAAGAATATAGAGTATACAATTGAATCTAAGTACATAATATATTTAATTTGGGGAAAGGATTCAGCGGGGGTGAAACATCACAGCAAATAAGGGAATGGGAATCAATCAACTTAATCAAACGAGTAAAATTAGGGGTTTATTAGAAAACCTTTGCAATCAATCGTAACTTGAGGAAATCAAGATCAATCAAGAAGGAATCATGATTCTGCAATTCAACATATAAATAGAAAAGAATGAACAGGCGTATCAGACATGCAGGGTCAAACATATTGACAAAAAGGAGCAAACTAGACGAACATAAACGTCCAGAAGTGACATGAATAGGCTAAGGACTACTCAAAGCATGGTAATCAACAAGGTCAAGCAGTCATGGCTCACACATAGAACCAAAATAAAGAAACCAGTCTAACACATAGCAACAGGTAAAAGAGATCAGACCAACACACGGAAATAAGTAAAGGAAGTCTTTAAAAACTCACAGTAACAAGTGAGAAAAGTTTTAGGAAATTAGGGTTTTAACAAAAACGGTAAGAACTCAGACTCAGTCAAGACAAACAAAGGAAAGGGTTTAACAATGAAGAACTCAATCGAAACAGGCATACGTACAAAAAGACAGTTTCAGAACCCCGGATAAAACCAAAGATACTTAGGGTTTTAACACGATGAACCAGGTAGAAGAAAAACATAAACAAATCGTTTAAACATAGTAAACTCATAAAACAACGACTGAAAAATCGGAGAAGAGATCTTTAAAAGAGTTAAGAAAAC
>NW_017672244.1:0-13182 GCF_001879085.1 Nicotiana attenuata | reverse complement strand
AGAAGGAAACTAAGGAGTTATATACAACCAAATAAATCAGGAGTCTGATTAGTAGACCCGAAAAATTATAGAAATCGTGATTAAGAAAATTACAGAATTACTCTAATATCAGAGGTACAAGAGAGATAGGACAACAACCATATTCTAAAACGGCTTTACAATAAAGCTAGTTAGAAGAAGTACCAGCCTCATAAGAAGTCACTATGAAGCTCCCACCGGATTGTGTATGCACCAGAGGTGCAAGTATTATAATGGAGCTTCAAGTTGTGGATGTGAATTATACCTATGTGGAAGGAAGGTTATGAAAGAGATAAAAGATGTGATGCGAGATTTTAAGGCAAGTAAGGTAAAGGTGAACAACGTACGAGATACTCAAGTGCAGAAGGTTGTGAATAGTCCATGCTTCAGATAGAAGGCTAGAAGCGCTAGGATTCAGTATCCAGGAATGATAGCAGCATTGTCAGTGGCATACCTTCCAGCCTATGGTTTCTAGGTATCGAGAGGTCTAGTTAAGAGTGTAAAGAAGAGTTTGAGACGATGTGATGTCCCGCTTGATGTTCCAAAATGACACAAGGAAATCTATGGTGCAAGCAAGTTGAAGGAAGGTTGCGAGTAGTATAAATGGATATGTGTAAATCGCAAGCTAAAGTATGGTAGAGTGACAAGGTTTTAGAAAGACAAGAGTAAGGATAAGAAAAGGACAAGTGAGAAGGTGACGAAAATGGATAAGTCCTCAAGAATAAGCTCATGAAAACAAGAAGAGCTGATGGTTTCTCTAAGTCATAGAAAGCTCAGTATAGTCTGAATGAACTCAAAGGAATCTAAGACGAGTAGCATTTAGAAGAGATGGAGTGTTGCCCTAGTAGTAGAATAAAGGTGTAATTGTGATAGATAAAGGATGACGCTTGGGCCTTCGATTGAGTAATGATTTGAAAAGGATTTCATGAATTCTACGGGATTAATTAGGATGCTATAAAATACCGTTATGGAAGTATAGTATCACCCCTAGGTGGATCAGTCTAATTACTCCAGATGTCCCCGATGAGACATGGGCCCTAGTGGCAGTGTATTACGTAAGAAGTTTCAAGTCTTCAAGTGGTAGATTGTAGATCAACATTGAGGTGAATCAACAATGGATGGATACAAGTTACAAAGTATGAGATGAGATTAGGCCATCAGTCTTAAGATGAACAGTAATGAAAAAGCGTTAAAGGACTTAGATTTATACATATAGGATAAGCAACGAGAGTAACATGGAGTTTGGTAGCAGACCTCAGTAACGATAAATCGAAGTAAGAGTTATGGTATAATGTGACCTACCTTGATGCAGTAAAGTCATACGGATGGATAACAGATCTGTGAAATAAGGTATAGCAATATTCGCAAGTTCAACAAAGTACCGAGCGGAGAACTTCAGTAGACCTATAGGTTCCCAGAGGGGCACCTTGTTATACTTATGTATATGTTCACAAAGTGAGGCCTAGAGATTGGCTAAAAGTTGGAGGAAAGAACAGTCGCATAGGCACACATACAAGGACAAAGACGTACATACTGCATGATAGAAGGTAGCAATAGTTATGAAATTGGAAGGATTCCGACCACAAGTCATGGTGTGAGGAAGAGGCCTAAAGGGGGAATGCCCTGGCTTTTGGATTTATTCACAGAACAGTTGCCTAGATGGAAAGGAGAGTACAAAAGTATTCGGAAGACAGAAGTTATGAAAACAATAAGTGCATCAGTTAACATTCGAGAACGAATGTTCCAAAGGGGGGAAATGATGTTACACCCGATGTTTTCGTACATGAAAGTATGCCATAAGTAAATTAACATAAGCTCGGAAATGAGATGTTACATCCCGCATTTTTGTACGTTGATGTTTCCTCGTAAGTTAATCGACGTAAGTTCGGGAAAGAGATAATTTTGAGATTATAAGCATTATGCTATTTCAACAAGCGATGAGTAAATTCGTGAAGGTGAGAGGGTAAGCAAATCGAAGAAAATGAATTTTGTCGAAGTTTGTCATTTTGGGATAAAATACGGTCCGAGCTATAATACCCGGTATTTATGAACTAGTGTCATACAAAGTACCACGTGACCATAATACTAAGGTGTACAAAGTGTGTTAAAAGTAAGTTGTATTTTATGTAATTTGAGATAATTCCTAATTATGTGGATAATTGGGTAATTATTGATTAATGGGGGATTAACAAATTAATTAAGGAATTAAGTGGATAATTGTTGGATAAGTATTAACCCTTTACGTGGCAGCCCAAGGTTGTCTTGATCAAGCCAAGAAATGACTCTTAAGTCATGTAAAAAAGTGGTACATTTTAAGAAGAATTCTGTGACTAAGTCATCCAAGTGGGGCCACTCTCTTTGATAAAGACTCCAACATAGTCATTAAAATGCATATGTTACATTTGCAATTCTAAGAGATTTGCAATTCTATACGGACTGAAGGCAACAGATGAAGCTTCAATATGAATTTGCAATTCGAAGAGGTTGCAACGAAGTTATATTGTGTAATCTCAACGGGTTTTGCGATTCTAAGAGAGTACGGTACAATCTTTCTCAAGAATATCATACGGATTTTTCTCTACTTCGATTCGCCGTTACGTGTTTCATCGCGATTGGCGTGTGTTAGAAGGATTGTCAAGAGAATCGGCTCAGGTATGTTAAGGCTAAGCCCTTCCTTCATTTTGGCATGATCTCGTAATTACATGTGTTTGANGAGTCTAAGTACATAATATATTTAATTTTGGGGAAAAGGGATTCGAAGCCGGGGGTGGAAAACATACACAACAATAAGGGGAAATGGGGAAATCAATCAACTTAATCAAACGAGTAAAATAAGGGGTTTATAAGAAAACCTTTGCAATCAATCGTAACTTGAGGAAATCAAGATCAATCAAGAAGGAATCATGATTCTGCAATTCAACATATAAATAGAAAAGAATGAACAGGCGTATCAGACATGCAGGGTCAAACATATTGACAAAAAGGAGCAAACTAGACGAACATAAACGTCCAGAAGTGACATGAATAGGCTAAGGACTACTCAAAGCATGGTAATCAACAAGGTCAAGCAGTCATGGCTCACACATAGAACCAAAATAAAGAAACCAGTCTAACACATAGCAACAGGTAAAAGAGATCAGACCAACACACGGAAATAAGTAAAGGAAGTCTTTAAAAACTCACAGTAACAAGTGAGAAAAGTTTTAGGAAATTAGGGTTTTAACAAAAACGGTAAGAACTCAGACTCAGTCAAGACAAACAAAGGAAAGGGTTTAACAATGAAGAACTCAATCGAAACAGGCATACGTACAAAAAGACAGTTTCAGAACCCCGGATAAAACCAAAGATACTTAGGGTTTTAACACGATGAACCAGGTAGAAGAAAAACATAAACAAATCGTTTAAACATAGTAAACTCATAAAACAACGCTGAAAAATCGGAGAAGAGATCTTTTAAAAGAGGTTAAGAAAACCCTAATCGTTGAAGACGAAGAGTCGCTTTGAAAAAATCGGATAACCTTTAAGGAAAACACTTAAGAGGTTCATAACATACACAGATCTAAGACAGATCTGAAAGATCTAAGACAGATCTGAAAGAAAATCGGAAAGCCTTTAAAGTTAGGGTTTCGGAGAACCCAGAAAAAATGAGAAAGACTTCGAAAAGTTACCGATCTAGCTGGAAAAGCCATGGATGGCCGGGAAAAGACCATAGATAGAAGTTGAGCAAAGACTGGACTAGATCTCTTTGAGATCTTTCCATGAAATCACGAAAACAGGCAACCGGGAGACATAGGAGACTGGTACACGTCTCAAACAGCCATGGGAGTCCATGGATTGAGTGAGAATCGAAGGGGATTAGGGTTGGTTTGGGTGGCGGCGGTTAGGGTTTGAGTGAGGTTGCAGAGGGAATTGGAGAGGAAGGGGAATGGTGGTCGTTTGGGTTTATTTTAGGCAGGTGGAATGGTGGTCGTTGATCTGAATAATCAACGGCCCAAATTAAATGGAATAGGTGGGGATCCGGGTTTGGGTAGGGTATAAAAGGGTTAGGTTCGGGTTTAATTAGAAATTAGGCCGGGGAATTGGGGGTTTGATTTGGGCTAGATTTGAAATACAAAAGGGGCTGTTATTTAAATAGCCAGTTTTCTCTTTTTAATTTATAAGAAATAGTAAATGGCTTCTGAAAAATAAATTGAAAGTACTAAAGTGATTTATAACATATAATTAACAATTTAAAAATACAGGATCTAATTTTATGCGTCTAAAACATAATTAATCATTAAAATAGCTAATATTGCAATTATGTGCAATTTAGCTTTAAAAATACTGAATAAAATTGTAAAAAATTTGTAAATTACTTTAGCCATATTTGGCATAAATATAGAAATACAATATTATCAAAAATAATAATTTTGGAAATAATTATTGGGATTTTATGGATAAAAAAGGGGAAATAAATCAATTAAAAAACCTTTAAAAATATTGAAAAATAATAAAACCCTTGGACATGCTCATATATGCATACATATGCTATTTTGAAGGTGTTTTGCTTATTAAATATATATAGAAAAAAATTGGGTATCAACAGATTGTATCATGGATATTCCATAGTGCCTATGAAAGGCTAAAGTAATAACTAATACCAGGAGCCGCAGATCGAAAGATAGCTCAAGCCTACATGAAGGCTGATCAAAAGGAAGAGGAAACTAAAGAGTTATATCAACCAAATAAATCAGGAGTCTGATTAGTAGACCCAAAAAATTATAGAAATCGTGATTAAGAAAATTACAGAATTACTCTAATATCAGAGGTACAAGAGAGATAGGACAACAACCATATTCTAAAACGGCTTTACAATAAAGCTAGTTAGAAGAAGTACCAGCCTCATAAGAAGTCAGTATGAAGCTCCCACCGGATTGTGTATGCACCAGAGGTGCAAGTATTATAATAGAGCTTCAAGTTGTGGATGTGAATTATACCTATGTGGAAGGAAGGTTATGAAAGAGATAAAAGATGTGATGCGAGATTTTAAGGCAAGTAAGGTAAAGGTGAACAACGTACGAGATACTCAAGTGCAGAAGGTTGTGAATAGTCCATGCTTCAGATAGAAGGCTAGAAGCGCTAGGATTCAGTATCCAGGAATGATAGCAGCGTCGTCAGTGGCATACCTTCCAGCCTATGGTTTCTAGGTATCGAGAGGTCTAGTTAAGAGAGTAAAGAAGAGTTTGAGACGATGTGATGTCCCGCTTGATGTTCCAAAATGACACAAGGAAATCTATGGTGCAAGCAAGTTGAAGGAAGGTTGCGAGTAGTATAAATGGATATGTGTAAATCGCAAGCTAAAGTATGGTAGAGTGACAAGGTTTTAGAAAGACAAGAGTAAGGATAAGAAAAGGACAAGTGAGAAGGTGACGAAAATGGATAAGTCCTCAAGAATAAGCTCATGAAAACAAGAAGAGCTGATGGTTTCTCTAAGTCATAGAAAGCTCAGTATAATCTGAATGAACTCAAAGGAATCTAAGACTAGTAGCATTTAGAAGAGATGGAGTGCTGCCCTGGTAGTAGAATAAAGGTGTAATTGTGATAGATAAAGGATGACGCTTGGGCCTTCAATTGAGTAATGATTTGAAGAGGATTTCATGAATTCTACGGGATTAATTAGGATGCTATAAAATACCGTTATGGAAGTATAGTATCACCCCTAGGTGGATCAGTCTAATTACTCCAGATGTCCCCGATGAGACATGGGCCCTAGTGGCAATGTATTACGTAAGAAGTTTCAAGTCTTCAAGTGGTAGATTGTAGATCAACATTGAGGTGAATCAACAATGGATGGATACAAGTTACAAAGTATGAGATGAGATTAGGCCATCAGTCTTAAGATGAACAGTAATGAAAAAGCGTTAAAGGACTTAGATTTATACATATAGGATAAGCAACGAGAGTACCCTGGAGTTTGGTAGCAGACCTCAGTAACGATAAATCGAAGTAAGAGTTATGGTATAATGTGACCTACCTTGATGCAGTAAAGTCATACGGATGGATAACGGATCTGTGAAATAAGGTATAGCAATATTCGCAAGTTCAACAAAGTACCGAGCGGAGAACTTCAGTATACCTATAGGTTCCCAGAGGGGCACCTTGTTATACTTATGTATATGTTAACAAAGTGAGGCCTAGAGATTGGCTAAAAGCTGGAGGAAAGAACAGTCGCATAGGCACACATACAAGGACAAAGACGTACATACTGCATGATAGAAGGTAGCAATAGTTACGAAATTGGAAGGATTCCGACCACAAGTCATGGTGTGAGGAAGAGGCCTAAAGGGGGAATGCCCTGGCTTTTGGATTTATTCACAGAACAGTTGCCTAGATGGCAAGGAGAGTACTAAAGTATTCGGAAGACAGAAGTTATGAAAACAATAAGTGCATCAGTTAACATTCGAGGACGAATGTTCCAAAGGGGGGGAATGACGTTACACCCGATGTTTTCGTACATGAAAGTATGCCATAAGTAAATTAATATAAGCTCAGAAATGAGATGTTACATCCCGCATTTTTGTACGTTGATGTTTCCTCGTAAGTTAATCGACGTAAGTTCGGGAAAGAGATTATTTTGAGATTATAAGCATTATGCTATTTCAACAAGCGATGAGTAAATTCGTGAAGGTGAGAGGGTAAGCAAATCGAAGAAAATGAATTTTGTAGTTTGTCATTTTGGGATAAAATACGGTCCGAGCTATAATACCCGGTATTTATGGACTAGTGTCATACAAAGTACCACGTGACCATAATAGTAAGGTGTACAAAGTGTGTTAAAAGTGAGTTGTATTTTAAGTAATTTTAGATAATTCTCAATTATGTGGATAATTGGGTAATTATTGGTTAATAAGGGATTAACAAATTAATTAAGGAATTAAGTGGATAATTGTTGGATAAGTATTAACCCTTTACGTGGCAGCCCAAGGTTGTCTTGATCAAGCCAAGAAATGACTCTTAAGTCATGTAAAAAAGTGGCACATTTTAAGAAGAATTCTGTGACTAAGTCATCCAAGTGGGGCCACTCTCTTTGATAAAGACTCCAACATAGTCATTAAAATGCATATGTTACATTTGCAATTCTAAGAGATTTGCAATTCTATACGGACTGAAGGCAACGGATGAAGCTTCAATACGAATTTGCAATTCTAAGAGGTTGCAACGAAGTTATATTGTGTAATCTCAACGGGATTTTGCGATTCTAAGAGAGCACGGTACAATCTTTCCCAAGAATATCATACGGATTTTTCTCTACTTCGATTCACTGTTACGTGTTTCGTCGCGATTGGCGTGTGTTAGAAGGATTGTCAAGAGAATCAGCTCAGGTATGTTAAGGCTAAGCCCTTCCTTCATTTTGGCATGATCTGGTAATTACATGTGTTTGATAACAAGGCATAAAGAGAAGTTCATACTCCTGAATTTATATACATTATCCTAGTCTCATAAGTTACAGTATTCTTCCTTATCAGGACTTCATATTCAATTGAGTATTGTCTTCTTCTAGCCAAGAGAGCGGAGGGTCTATATATATATATATATATATATATATATATATATATATATATATATATATATATAGTATTACAGTATTTTCACCACCATCGAGCTATAATCGGTGGGCGGGCCCCTATTGGGCAACCTCTGATCAGATGGTAAGTTATATATCGAGCCTACTGTGGCCGAGCGCCTATGAGCAAGCCCAGAATGGCCGAGATATAGAGCCTAGTATGGCCGAGCACCTATGAGCGAGCCTACTACGGCAGAGCAGTTATATATACCGAGCCCTATAAGGCCGGACATCTATTTTACTTACTATATTGTCAGAGTTGAATCAGTATCAGCCGGTAAGCATATCTTCAGATTATCTTTGACTCCCAGTTACTTTCAGTTAATATATTATCAGTTCAGTTTCAGCTTTCAGTTATTTTGTTGCCTTACATACTTAGTACATTATTTTGTACTGATGTCCCTTTTGCCGGGGGCGCTGCATTTCATGCGTGCAGGTTCATACAGACAGACGGGTAGACCTCCTCAGTAGGTGTTGCCCGAGTTCAGCTTGATCGGTAAGCTCCGCCTCCTTCGGAGTTGTCGGGTCTAGATTTTTATGTACATTTTATGTATATATGTATATATAGGTTATGGGTAGGTCGGGGCCTTATTCCGATCACAATACATCCATCAGTAGAGGCTTGTAGACATATCCTATCAGTTAGTGCAGTATGTTGGGCTTGTAAGCCATGTATGTATATTTTGTTGGTTTGCCAGCTGTAGTAGTTATGACGGCCTTGTCGGCCCAGCTTTATATTGATGTTTAGTCAGCTTTCGCAAATTGTCTTGCAATGTGGCTCATGGCCAAAGTATGAGATTATATGTTTAGAGTCCCATAGTCGCAAGTTGGTACGCAAGGATAGATGAGGCACCCGGGTGCCGGTCTCGCCCCCCCCCCCCCCCAGGTTCGGGGCGTGACATAATTGTACAAAAGGAAAAAAAATAGAGTCCAAATTATATTAAATCAATAACATTTGCCAAATTCATAATTGTCGAAGATGCTAACTTTTTATTATGCTCACATATCCTGAGCAGTTAAGGATCACCTGGAAACAAGAAAAAATGTGTACGTTTGTCATGGCAAATTGCAACGATAACAACAATTAAAAACCAAGTATTATTCCACAAGTGGGATCTGAAGAGGGTAGAGTGTACGCAGATCTTACCCCTACCCTGTGAGGGTAGAGAGACTATTTTCGATAGACACTCGGCTCAAGAAAACTTAAAAAAGAAGTAATAGAACCGTACCAAGTAGTAAATAATAACACGATAATAGATCAACTGAAGCGAAAGAAACAAAAATAGGAATAAGAAACAGAAAACCAACTAAGCATAAGAATATACAAGAGCAATATTGATACTACTGGTATGGGGAATAAATATGCTCCACTACCTACTATCTTTCTACCCCAATCTTTGACATCCACACCCTCCTATAAAGGGTCATGTCCTCTATAAGCTGAAGTTGGGTTATGTCGTATCTAATCATCTTCCCTAATACCTCTTTGGTCTACCTCTATCTCTCCTCATATCCTCCAGGGCTAACCTCTCACGTCTACTCACCGGGGCAGTTGTGTCCCTGCTCTTCATATACCCGAACCATCTTAGCATCACTTCCCGCATTTTGTTCTCCATTGGGACTGCTCTCACCTTGTCCCGAATAACTTCATTCCTGATCTTATCTCTCCTAATATGTCCATACATCCATCTCAGCATTCTCATTTTTACCACTTTCATCTTCTGGACTTGGAATTTCTTGATTGCCAATACTCGGCCCCATATAACATAGCCGTCTAACCACTCTGTAGAACTTGCTTTTAAATCGTGGTGGTACATTCTTGTCACACAAAATACCGAATGCGAGTCTCCATTTCATTCACTCTGCTCCAATACGATGTGTGACATTATCATCAATCTCCCCATTATCTTGGTTTACTGACCCAAGATACTTGAAACTCGCTCTCTTGGGGATGACTTGTGCGTCAAGCATCACGTCCACATCCACACATGATTCAAGTCATTGAACATGCACTCAAAAATATCTTTTTTTGTCCTGCTTAACTTGAAACATTTGACTCTAGGGTCTATCTTCAAACCTGTATTCTCACGTTAGCGTCACCTTGTGTTTCGTCAATCATTACTATGTCATCAGCAAACATGGCAAATTGCAAGCAAAAAACCTTACATTTTATACTCAACGTGGCACTAGAGTTAGGGGTGGGCATAATACCGACCAAACCGTAAACTTCAATTTTTCGGCTTATTCGGTCGGCTTGCGATTTATGTTTTCTATAATTTTGGTATTTGGTTCGGTGCTCGATTTTTCAACTTCTATTTTCGGTTAAACTGAACATTCGAAGTTTTCCAACATGGGTCCTACCTCTAGGCTCTTCTTAAGTTGTCTAGCCCAACTTTTCCACATATTTACATTATAAAATTTGAAGGTCAAACCCAAATAAAGTCTCACATATTAAAAACTATCCCTCTTTGTTTGCTAATGCATCTTCATCTTTATTTGCTTGTGCTTCGCGGATGTTGCTGTCTACGAGATAGTTATATTGTAAGTAGTATTTGTCAAATAAATTTATATTTCCTACATCAACTAAATGATATGGCTAATCATATTATAAGTATCGCATTTTCTAGTTTTAGTTGCACTAAAATATGAAATTAGTCATATTTTTTAGTAGAAAAAGTCCTATTTAAAAGCTCAATACGACAAGACTAAATCGACTGAATATAACCGAAAATCGACCGAACAAAATTAGAAAAAACCGAAGAAACCGAACTAATTTTTGTTCGGTTATTGGTGCACTAGATAGAAAATCGAAAACCGAACAAACTGAATCGAACTTCATAAAAATCGAACCGGCCGACGTCCACCCCTAGCTAGAGTAAATAGTACTCAATTTAGTATAATGAGGGATATTATATTGAGATTGTATTACTCGACTCTTTCTTTATCTTGGGGTGGCTCCTCATTTGTTTTTTTAAAGATTAAGACGTCTGAATCTGAATACACATCTGAATATCAAGATGTGTATTAAGATTAAGACATCTGAATCCGAATACACATCTGAATATATTAAGATGTGTATTAAGATCCGAATAGAAATAATTAAGACTGTTTGATTTTTAACATCTGAATGTATAAAATTTATCTTTATTTGAAAATTAATAAATATAAAATTCAAATGAAATACTAACTAATCTAATATTCTATCAATAAAATATATAGTTTTTTAAAATGTGATAGTTGTTGGTGGTGATGGATAACGGGTGAATGCCGACTAGAGGCGGTGGTTGGTGGTAGTTTTGGTTGATGATGGTGGTTCATGCTAGTAGCTAGTAGTGATTGGTAGTGGTGGTGATAATGATTGAGGATGGTGGTGGTGGGTAGTGATAGTTAATAATGGCGGGTGGTGGTAGCAGTTGTGACTGATGAAGGTGGTGGGTGGGTGGTGGTAGGTTATAATGATGGGCAGTGCCGGCTGTGGTTGTTGATGGTGATGGGGTGGTTAGTTGTGGTAGTTGAGGTGGATGAGTGTTGATTGTGGGTGAGAATGATATATGGTGGTCGGAGTGGTGGGGATAATGGGTGGTGATGGTCGATAATGGTGGCGGCTATGATTGAGGATGAAGGTGGAGTGGTGGTGGTGGAGGTGGTAGTGGTGGTGGTGGTGGTGGTGGTGATTGAGTATGGTGGTGGCGGTGGCATGGTGGTAGTTGATAATGGTAGGCGGTGGCGGCAGTTAATAATGAATATGTGATAGCATCTTAATGAAATTAAGTCTCTGTTATAGATCTTAATCATACAGACCTATTAAGATTCAGACTTCAAAAACAAACACACTTAATATCTGAGATCTGAATGATTAAGATTCAGACCACCGTTAATTGCAAACAAATGAGGCCTAAGAATGAGAAGGAAAATAATCATAAACTTGACATATTTATGCAGCCCTCACTGGAGAGGTACCAAGATCGTTCCACAAAAATGTTTTGCCTATAACTTTCCAAAAGCTTTTGTACATTAATGCATTTTCTAGTTTAAATACCAAGGACAACTATTTTCAATAATCAGATACTCCTTTTAGATCCTTTTTTGGGGAAGATAATTCAACTGGAAATAAATCCAACAAGTTATTACTCCATAAAAGTAAGAAAAGCCTTAAAAATTGCTAAACATGCCCTTTTTTCTTAAATATAAAACAAAAATTCAGTCAATCTCCTAACAGAAAGAAAAAGGAAAAGCCAAATTGCCAAATATGCCCTTTGGAGGCCCAAGGCAAGTGGTACTCTTCATTCTGCCCTACCAATACTTCCTGAATCCGTCATTTCTCACCCTCTCTTGTGTAGGCTGTAGCTAAGCCACAACACAAACAGCTTGACTGCATAAATCCAGTGATCAAAAAGAGGGCAAAACGAAGAAGAAGGAGAGTCGAAGCTCAAAATGGGAACCCTTGGGAAAGCAATTTACTCCTTGGGAGCCATCGTTCGAGCAACCGGCCAAACCCTTGATCGCATCGGCAATCGCCTCCAAGGCAGCCAATACATTGAGGAACACGGTAATTACCTTTTTATCCTTCTTCTTAACCCTAGATCTCACATGCTCCATTTCTTCCGTTTTCTACAGAACGCTGATTTACCGATTTTCAATATGATAAATGATATCGTATCATTGCTTCATCTGTGTTTGTTTATGTTAATTGATTTTGTATTTAGTAGTTTTAGTTAACTGATGCTAAATGCAAATGAAGTACAAGTTGAGGAAGGATGTTGTAGTATATATGAAGTGTATTTGTAAAACATCAGAAATTCAGGTCTAACGAGCTTCAGAATGGAGATGTTACAGACAGCACAATAGCAAAATTAACTCAAGATATTTTGTAGCCTAATTGATGCTTTCGGTTATCAATGCAAATAACCTGTTTGTTTAAAGACATTAACATTCCCTATTTTAGCTGCACATTAAAGCAGATTTTCAAGGACTACTGGTGCTTATAGGAAATATACTTTAGGCAGTTTATATCCCCAATAAAAAATTTGCCGATTCACTTATTTGTGCCTAGAAATGGAGGACGGATCATAAAGTCGGGTGTTGATTTCAAAAGGATGTGAAGTTGAAATTTTGGTGCTCGTTCTTGCTAGCTTCCATTGTGACTCGAGAACTTGATTGCTATGCTAGTTGCTATATTCTCCTTTCTAAAACACGTAATATGCCAAGTAAGGAGCATGATGTCATTTGCTACATGAATAATTATCCACTTTTTGTCACTAACTAGTAGTCCACGACAAGCTTTAATGCACATCTATCTCAGTATCTCCTTTCTCTCTTGTAGTTCTCCAGTAGTTTAGAGCCCTATATTCTTTTATGTATTATGTTTGAAGGGGCCAAAAAGACATCTTTTCATCTCCTGCGTCCCCAAACTGGTTTCTTCTCCCCACCCCCCCCACCCCCCACACACACACACCACACACGCGGAGAAAGGAAAAACGTAAAGGAATCTCCGAAGATTCACGGAAAGAGTTCTGATATCTGGTTATCATTAGATGAAGGTCCTATATGTCATATCAGAA
>NW_017672243.1:193902-206430 GCF_001879085.1 Nicotiana attenuata | reverse complement strand
TCCGCTCGTACCTCGGCGCAATAGGCATTGTGGATTTCCTCCCATGTGGTAGGGGGATATTTCATGAGGCGGCTCAGCAGCTTCTTGGTTGCCCTCGAACCATCCCTGCTTAGCCCGTTCTGGAAAGCGGCGACTGCCATACCTTCCTATACGTTTGGCAGACTCATCCTTACCCTGTTAAACCTTGCCAGGAAGTCCCTGAGTCCCTCTCCTGTGGTTTGCCTGACGACGAAGATGTCGTTGACCCTGGCCTCCGCCTTCTTCGCGCCTGCATGGGCTGTGACGAACTTATCCGCCATTTCCTCGAACGTTGATATTGCCTTAGCCGGTAGCTGAGAGTACCATGTTAAGGCCCCTCCTGTCAACGTCTCGCCAAACTTCTTCAGCAATACCGACGGTACCTGTTCTTTTGATAGGTCGTTGCCCTTCACAGCAGTGACGTAGTGGATCAGATGATCCTCGGGATCTGTGGTTCCGTCATATACCCTCAAGTAGGGTGGCATCTTGAAGGTTTTTGGGGTGGAGTGAGGGGCAGCTTCTTCAGTGTATGGTTGTTCAACGAACCTTCCCACGTCGCGTTTTGGTAGCAACTTGGGAGCACCGGGGATCTTGTCGACCCTCTCCTGATGTTCCTTCATCTGATCGCGGAGCGCCTTGTTTTCATTTTCCATTTCTTCCATCTTCTTTAGGATGGCTGTTAGCGTGCCATCGTTGGTCTGTGTCTCGACGGGTTCGTTATTTTCTAGTGCAACTTCCGGTTCACCCACGGCAGCGGCGGTATCTACCGTTGGTGTACACCTGCTGTTACTTTGTGGTGACCTCTCAACCAAGCCACTTAGAGTGCTTGTTAGCCATCTTTCCAGTAGCTTCTTGACCGCTGAGGGTGCTTCTGTAGCCGCAGATGTGGAAGCTCCTTTTTCGTGCAAGATCGTCAGATCTTCGGATGGGGAAGGTGAGATTTCTGCACCCGGTGTGATGCTAGGGGTTGCATTCAGGATGCCATCGTCACTGGCCTCGTTGAGAGGGCCAAGGAGATTGGTAGTGACACCCAATATAGCTTTCGATCTTGTGTTATTTTCGGCCATCTTCTGTTTTTGTGTGGTATGGAGAGTGGTAGTTGGTTGATCTCTAGGTGGATACTATGGTTTTGATTCTCGAAATCCCCACAGACGGCGCCAAATTGTTTGGCTCAAAAGTTAACAATATACTTTGTAAGCTAGAAAACAATCAAAAGTAAGAGAAGGGTAAATCGTAATCAAATATAGTAGACCTAGAGATGTAAAGATGATGTTATTGTTGTAGATCTAGTATTATAAAGTGATAATATGAACTCAAGAGAATATGTTCGTTTGAGACAGAGATAGAGAGAGTCAGAAAATGAGAGAGTTGTATTGTTCAAGAATCACCCCCCTTTACAATGTGAAGGTCTCCCTTATATAGTAAGAGACCTTCCTCGAAATAATCAAAAAGTTACAAAAATAGGTAACGTTTTCCTAGACACTGAGTCCTAAACGATGTCGCTTTTGTCCCCACGTCCGAGTCGTACCCATACTTTAGTAGAAGTATACTTACTGGACGTACCCTTCCGCGTAGAGACGTTGAGGACCGAATTTGACCCCATACACAAATCATATATGAGCTGTCCCGTACTAATTAAATGAGTTGTTGGTGATACTTAATTTTACAACAACATAATTTAGAGGGATTTTTACTTTTTGCAAGGGAGCCTACGTTGACTTAATCGATATATTTCAGTTTTTTTACAAGCACAAGGGAGGAATTTGCAATGAGGACAACACGATATGAAGGCGACTTTACAAATTCTTAAAGATTACAAATCAACAAAAATGTAGAGAAGCCACACCGAGTTGACTTAGATAACGTATAAGGATCGGAGTGCTGTTTTTTTTTTTTTTTTTTTTTTTTTTTTTTTTTTTTTTTTTTTTTTTTTAACTAAAAAGAATATGTTTGTGGGCCTTAATGTTTACTGAAACTAGTTTTTTCTAATAGTTTATGAGGAGAAATTTTCATAAAGCACTATCTTTTAGTGGTAATTAGCTATCTATAGATACCATTTGCTATATTACGGATTGTAAATACGTTTTCTGTTGTTATAAGATGTATTAGATGTATTTAAGCTACTGTATTCATGAATACAGTAGCAAAAATATGTGTGAATAAGGAAGTCCAGGTAATTAGTTGTTGTATTCGAGTGTATTCGACTGTATTCATGGTGTGAAACATGGGATTCCAACTGGACTGACTATTGTATTCGACTGTATTCACGGCGTGAAACAGGGGATTACACTATTTTTAAACGGAAAGTAAATCAATTAACATAATAGACTCCTATAACTCAACAAACTCAATTATAACACACAAATTTTGTATTTCCAGTTATAAAAAAGATTCTCAACCGAAAAATACCCCAAAAATATAGCAATCTTCAGAGAAATTATATAATACATCTGAATACATAAATTATATTAATTAAAAAAACATATGAATACATTCATGGCATATAACGAGACAGTGAATACAATGAAATACATAGAATACGGCGGGATACATTGAAATACAATGGAAAAAAAGACAGTGAATACAATGAAATACAGCGAGATACATTGCATTACAATGAAAAAAAAGACAATGAATACAATGAAATACATAAAAATACAGCGTGATACGTTGAAAAAGCATTGAAATATATTTACAGAAAATCAAGTTGCTCAGCCCCAAACTCCGTCGTCTTTGTTAAAGAAAAAACCCTAATTTCCGGCGAGTCCGCCGTCGAGCATAAACCCTGAATCTCACTGTTCCCACGCATCCTGTACAGTAAAAAAACTGATAGTTTCACTTGCCTCGAAAGTGGTGAACATCAATCCAACTGCCGTGGTCAGCCCTTGAATTTGAATGGCGCTTGTGGATTGGGACGGCAAACCCTAGATTGGGCAGAACCCTAGAATGACGAAGAGAAGAGGAAGACGGAGATTTATATAGAGATGAAGAGCGGAACACTCGGGTGAGTCGCAAGAGAGGCGAGTGTAGGTGGTGGAATCGGAAGGGTTGAAAATTGGATCGGTTTGCTGGTAACATTCGGTGCAGGGTTCACATTGATTTCAAATCCAAAGAGCGAGAGATGCGTAGTTTTTGTGTTGGGTTTTTGTAAGAGAAGAACGAGGATAGATTGATACAGAGAATGCTGAAGAAGAAGAATCTGAAAGAATGAGAGAGAAAAATAATACAAAGCGTATTTTATGGCTTAAGGGTATGAGGTAACCATAAATAGATATTTGGCTATAAAAATCAAAAGGTAGCTATGGAATATAGTTTTTTAAAATGGTATTTGTTTAAAATAAATAAGGTATCAACCTTTGCTATAGGAGGTAAAAATTCCTAGTTTGAACGACTACATTCCTTGAAGGCTTTTATAACTTAATTGATGTGGGCCAAAAATTGTTGATCGATCTATATTTAGATTATATTAAATTAAAGGGACTTTTTCGTTCCTATATAATATTTGAAATTTAGTTACAAAAATTGTCTTAATTTTTATATTAACCATTCTAAACAAGAATTGCTTATAATTTATATACAATTCATTGTTAGTGCCTTAAATTAGGGTATTCAATTACACCCTTAAACAAGAATCTTTTTCCTTTCTTTCTATTTTTTGGATTAGCTGCTCACCTTTAATGTGGTGATGTAAGAACCCAAAAAAGTGATTCTAAAATTAATGCACATATACGAAATTCTGGCGCTATGCGGACATAACGAAATTAGATAGTTGAAGCTCTCTTAAATGCCGTAATTTGATAATCTACAAAAGCTATTACATATATGCAATCCAATTCCTCGAACTGCAATGAGTAGGAGTGTCAACGGTTCGGTTCGGCCGATTATTTTATAAAATATGTACCATACTAATTTTTCGGTTATTCTATTATGTATAACCAAAGTTGAATTTTCGAAACCGTCTCAATCATGTTGGTTTCTCTTTGGTATCGATACGATTCGGTTAATTTTCGGTAATTTTTTTGAATGTCATGTAAAAGTCACTATAAATAGAATGCAACAACATACGTACATTTATAGGACTTAGCAAAGCTCTCTAGACATTTTTACAGTTTAAAACGTGATGAATTAAGAAACCATGAAAGATGGCTAGTGTATATGTAACGACTCGACCGGTCGTTTTGAGCTTTTGCACTTTGATCGCCAGTTCTCGGGCATGACTTGCCCCGTGTAATGCATTATGACTGATTTAAATCGTTGGTTTTGGTTTTCATGGAAATCAGAATGAATTTGAAAGAACAGTCTCAGTTGAAAACTTTGAATTTGAAAGGTTTGACCAAGAGCTGACTTACTTGTATATGAGCTCGGATTGGAGTTTTTATGATTTGGTTAGCTTCGTTAGGTGATTTGTGATTTAGGAGCGCGATCGGAATTGGTTTTGGAGGTCCGGTGTAGAATTAGGCTTGAATTGGTGAAGTTAGTATTTTGGCGAATTCCGGTTGATAGGTGAGATTTTGATCCGAAGGCCGAAATGGAATTCCGAGAGTTGTAGTAGCTTCGTTATGTCATTTGGTATGTGTGTACAAAATTTCAGGTCATTCGGACGTCGTTTGGTTGGGTTTTTAATCGAAAGTGTATTTCAGAAGTTTTTTGAAACTTAGGCTTGAATTCGATGAGTTTTTGAGTAATTTGATGTTGTTTGAGGTGTTTGATGATTGGAACAAGTTTGAATGAGGTTATGGGTTATGTTGGAAGGTTTGGTTGAGGTCCCGAGGGCCTCGGGTGAGTTTCGGATGGTCAATCGGACCACTTTGTGCCTTAAAAGATAGCAGAAAATTTGCAGGTTCAGAGTTGCAGGATTTTGTTCTCATAGGAGGATTTGTGGGGGCTGTTCTGCTATTCACTGCGTTCGCAGAGTACAACTTGCGATCGCATAGTTTGGGGAATTTGTTCTTCACGAACGCGGTTGAGGCATCGCGATCGCATAGAGTAAAGTAGACCTGAGGTCTTAGTTGGATTTTGTTCACCGCGAACGCGGAACATTTTCCGCAATCGCATAGATTAATCTGGGTAGTGCATTGCGATCGCATGGGATTTGATGCATTCGCGTAGAGTTAATTTGGAGCTGAGATTTTTTTGTGCTTCGCGATCGCAAAGGTTTTCCCGCAATCGCATAGAAGGAATTTAGCCTGGGCAGAATGTTTTTAAAGTCATCTTGTTCGCGAATGTGGGTCTATTTTCACCCATAACTGCTCATTTTTGGAGATTCTTGAAGGAAATTAAAGAGGGATTCAAGGGGAACCGACTTCAGGTAAGAATCTTGGTCTTAAAACCCGATTATATTGTGAAATCCACCTAGAAATTCATGGAACTTAAGCTAAAAATGGAAGAAACTAGGGCTTGGGATTTTTAAATTTGATTTGGGGAATTGAAGGACCATTTGAGGTTGGATTTGAGAGATTTTGGTATGTATGAACTCGTGAGGAGATAAGGAACCCGTTGATGTAAAAATTTCTGAGTTTCGAGAAGTGGGCCCGGGGCTCGGGTTTTGCTAATTTCGGGATTTTCGATATTTTTCGATTCTTTTCGCTTGGGCTTTCTTCCCTTAGCATATTGTGACGTATTTGTTCTGATTTTGGATAGATTTGACGCGCGTGGAGGCCGATTTGAGGGGCAAAGGCGTCGTGAGCTAGAGATTTCGCCGGTTCGAGGTGAGTAATGGTTGTAAATGATGCTCTGAGGGTTTGAAAACCCGGATTTGCACATCGTAATGCTATGTTGAGGTGACTTGCACGCCGGATAGCGAGCGTGGGGTAGAGCACCGGTGGGGATTGTGACTTAGTCCATCCCGATTGATGATTTTACCGCGTATTTCATTGAAATCAATTTGTTATCATCATTATTTGGGCTGAATGCCATATTTGGGCTCTGTGCCAATTATTTGAACCCTTCGGGGATTGTTGTTGATGTTTCCTCATTGTATTGACTTTATACTTGAACTCAGTCATGTTATTTTCACTGTTTTCAAAACTCAGCCATGTTTACTCTGTTTTAATATTCAAATAATATTTAAATGATGTTTTGGGCTGAGAAATACTGTTTTACTGTTGCCCTAGAGGCTTATGTGATTTTTGACTGAGTAAGGCCGAGGGCCTGTGTTGTGAGGATATTTTTGGGATCGGGCTGCACGCCGCAGCGGTGATACATATTTTGGGATCGGGCTGCACGTCGCAGCGGTGATACATATTTTGGGATCGGACTGCACGCCGCAGCGGTGATACTTATCTTTGGGATCGGGCTGCACGCCGCAGCGGTGATACACTCATTTGATTATGAGGCCGAGGGCCTGAGATTGTACGCCACGAGGTGGCTTGATATTGATATGAGGCCGAGAGCCTATTTATGATGCCACGAGATGGCTTGTTATTGTGCTTGGGCCGTAAGGGGCCCCTCCCGGAGTCTGCACACCCCAAGTGAGCGCGGGTATCCAGTGTGATGTGTGATATAGCCCGAGGGGCTGGTTTTATTCTATGTGATTGCCCGAGGGGCTGGTACCGTTCAGAGATATTGTCCGAGGGGCAGAGTTGTTGACATTGTGCCCGAGGGGCGAACCTTATGTGTTTATCTTTTCTATTTGCCTGTCATTTACTTGCTTAATTGTGTATTTGTGCCCGAGGGGCGGATTCCTGTGCTTATCTGCACGAGTTGTTCTGCATTCATTTGCGTAACTGTTTAAAAAGGTTTAAGCTGAGCTAAGATGTTTTTAAATGATTTTACAGCTTCACTGCTTCTTTTACTGGTTTTGAAACCGCTTCTATATAGCATGTTGATGCTCTTTTTGTGATTTCTTATCACTCAGTCTTTATTTATGATTATTACTCACCGAGTTGGAGTACTCACTTTACTCCCTGCACCTTGTGTGCAGATACAGGTATTTATATGCCCGGTAGCGGGTTTTTAGCTGATTGGAGGCAGGGTTATCGGAGTTTAGCGAGATGGCTGTCAGCGTTCGCAGCATCGCTTCTCTCCCTTTTCGTTCATCGGTCCTGTTTTGTGTATTTCAGACCTTGTAGTTGTGTTTATACTCTAATAGATGCTCATGACTAGTGACACCCCAGGTTTGAGCTGTGTCGGGTTGTACTTCCGCATTGTTATGGTGATATCTGCTATTTAGAAATTATTAAATTATGTTTTAGCCTGCCTTATTGCTGTTTAGCTATTTGACATCGAATTGGGTATGTGTCGGCTGGCCTTGTCTTCACGAGAGGCGCCATCACGACCGGGTCTGGGTTTAGGGTCGTGACAAGTTGGTATCAGAGCCTAGGTTACATAGGTCTCACAGGTCATGAGTAGGTTTAGTAGAGTCTCGCGGATTGGTATGGAGACGTCTGTATTTATCCTCGAGAGGCTGCAGAACCTTTAGGAAATGCTTCACATTCTTGAAACTCTTATCGTGCGTCCTTTATTCAGCTTGAAAAGTAACTCTTGAGATTCCTTCCACGCGTTTGTATGCGCACATGAGCGCTCAATATCAGATATGCATCGATGGCTTGTGATTCCCTGATTGAGGGGCAAGATGTGATCTCCATGTGCTGATATTGGGCCAATCTGGAGGACTTGAGGCCGGATTTTTGTCTATAGCTTGAGCACCGAGGTGCTGATTGTGTGAGCACGTGTTTCTGGACCTATATGCTCTATTGTGTCCCTATTAAGGGAAGTAATGACTGGATAGCTATGCGACGAGTGTGATGTGACTGCGAGATGTATTTGTATGATTTGGGAGCGACGAGAAGGGTCTGCTGGAGGATAGAAGAATTATTAGTTGCTTGATTTCCATCTTGATTCGAGTTTTAGCCCCGAGTTATGGGCGTGGGATGAATCCTTTCATGTTTCCTAGTTGGGAGTGAAGTAAATTTCATGATACGGTATGAGTTCAGACTAAGGAAGACTAAGTGACTGCGTGATGGTTATGACAGTGGAGGGTATATATATAAATGTTAGCTTAAGATGAAGCAGGTGGGTTATCTCCTGCGAAGTGTTCTGAGGTTGTGTGATCCTTATGTTGTCGGTTAGAAGGTCTCAATTACAAGAGAAATGTGTGTGTTGCAATTTGGATTTGAGCTGCTTAAGAGAATGGGTTTAATTATTACGTGAGTAAATGCGAGATCTGCAGAAGATATGAAGTACCAGATGGTCTGTGTTCCACGAGCTTATGAAGGATGAATTAAACTCACTGTGGTATTATGGCAGCAATTAAGTATATGCGTTATGAGTTATCGTATGTGTTTTGTTCTATATCTTCGAGCCAAGTGGGGGAGTCTACTATTGATTAGGCGATTGCACGATTATGTGCTATGTTAGTTCCAGTTTGAAGCGCACTGGTGGAATCAGTCATGGCTTATGGAGATTGAGACCGAGGATGTCTTGAGTAAAGGAAAGTTTCGGCGAAGGTTATATGCTGCAGTGTCAGGAGTGCTAATGAGGCGCATGTTGTTTGATTCTTTTGATCGGGCTAATAGCACTTTGGGTAGAGTGGATGGCTATAGAGAATGGTTCTAATGCGTTCTGGGTTTTACAAGTAACAAGTGGAAATTTGCAAGTTATACTTATGGCTAGAAACTGAGTTTCAGTGGAAGATGGCAAGACTTGTGGTATTTTCTATATCATTATGGGATTTTATATATCAGTATCAGGAAGGTAAAGGTAATGGCCTTGGATTCGCAGGAAGTCCCTTCAAGGTAGGTATTTTGGAGGTGGCGCTTTTGGGAATATTTAAGAGAGTATTCAGCGGCTTATGAGCTTTAGATGGTGTGGTTTCATGGTTGGGTCTTGTATGGTTAGTCTAGATAGAGGAATTGTGGTGTTATATCAAGAAAGAGTATCAAGTTGAAGGTAAATCGAAAGGAAACTCGGATAGATGGGATAGCTTGGTAGTAGGGCGGATTGGCATGGTAATGGGTATGATCGGTTCTTGAGTGCTTATTAAGCGGTGGTTTTCCACAGGTGTTTCGTGGCAATACTCTTAGGTTTGGATTGCTTGTAGCTTGGTTGAGTTAGAGGGAGTCAGTTTTGATGGTTCGGTTTTGTGCAAAAGGGGATTCGTAGAATTTTTGATAATATCTACCATGGTTAGAGATGTGTGATTTCTGCTGGCATGAGGAGCATGAGATGTATAGTGATTTTCTCCTAGATGGGATCAAATGGAAAGTTCTTGTCTAGTTGAGTATATATTTGATTGTGGCTCGGAAGGGATTGTGAAGTTCTCATACTTATCATAGGATGGCATGGTATATGTGGTATGTTGTGTAGGGTTGAGATTGGCATGGGTAAGGTCACAGTTCAGTTCTGAAAGGAAGGTTATAAATTCTTAGGCAGCACGACAGTTTCAGACGATTAGGTAACTGATATTACTAAATGGTGTGTCTTGATAAGGGTATAAACTTCAGAAAAAGGGCAATGTGTTTGAATTAAGGATACTTCATTAGTATTGTGGCACTCTCTTGTTGGATCGACTGTTGATATTCAGGTTGGCTTGGTAGCACAGAAGAATTATAGGAGTGTCCTCGTGGAATGATCGAGTATCGGATGTGTGAGATGTTCGGGCAGTGTAGCTGGGATCAGATATGGCGATTCGTGTGCTTTATAGATTGAGAGACTGAGAGTTTCCTTGATTAGATGGCTTTGTGGTTGTGGACCGTGAGAAAATAGCTAAGGTTAGTCAGAGGGTAGTATGTGCCATGATTCAGTCATTGCGAACCTTCAAAGAGTTAATTATCTATTGTGGGTGACCAGAGTTGATTTGGGGTTCATTGATAGGTTCAACATGGATGTGTGTTCTGCACCTGGTCAGATTTGTTTACTCCGAACTGCTATTGTTGAGAGATGTGCCATTCGATTGTTGTTGAGCTTATTTGTGATATGTGAGTTACCCTCCTGTGTTACGAGGAGTTGAGATTTGGTTGTTATATGCACAAATGGTGCGGTTTCAGTGGGGCTTTATAGCGGGATTTGAATGAGACGGGTATTTGGGTGTTGCATGATTTGTTGCACATTGGATATGATCCTTCGGGCTGGTGTGGCATTGCGTCATTTGCTTCTCCATGGTTATGGTGGTTCACTTTTGGGTGCTAGGCATCAAATTGTCTTGGTTGATGGTTTTGGGCATAGTGACTTGAGGTGTTTCATGTGGAGCAGTGTTTGGATAGGATCGCGCATTGTAGCGAAGCTACGTGGAGATATGACCTTTCGGGTTAGATTCATGTGTTCTATTTCTATGATGTGAGACGGGTTCTCAGCCTTGTGTTGTGATGGTATTGGTGAGCTTGTGGTACAGCTCTCTCATTTGAGTCATTTTCATGGTTTGAGTACATTCACATCGTTGCTTATTAGTGCGCAGATTGCACGAGTTATGGCTTTAGATTGTATTGGTGTGTCATGTCACCAGAGTAGTTGTGTTGAAATCAGATGAGATTGTTGGGATCTAGAATGAATACAAACGGATTCGGTTTCAGCGTATTGGAAGGATATATTGATGTTCGGCTCAGAAATTTGCTATGGTCGTTGCCAAAGGAGAAGTTGCTTCATGAATGGTTGACCTGAGGAATGGTTATGGCTTACTGTGTGTTTTATTTATATCTGGCAGTATATGAAAGTGCTAGGATGAGACTTTAGTGATAAGAGGTTTTCTACTGGTATTCGGTTGTTGTGTACAACTGTTGTGAATAGAAGTTATCGTTATGAGTGTTTGAGTATGTGGTATATCATGGGATTGCTCCCGAGGTTGCAAGCATGGGTTATTACAACTTGTTCGGGCTTATTCGCAGTATAAATGTGAGATTCTGATCGCATTGAGATTTCAGAGGTGGAAATGTGGTTCTATGGTTTATGGGCTAGATTGGATTGTGAAATTTCAGTTTATATGTGTTATCGGACCTATATGAGATAGGGTGACGTGGGATCACCCCCCGGGTATATGCACGGTAAAGTTATTCAGCTATTGGTTGGCTTCTAGAATAACTCTGGGTACGTTCGAGGACGAACATGTGTTTAAGTGGGGGAGGATGTAATGACCCGACCGGTCGTTTTGAGCTTTTGCACTTTGATCGCCAGTTCTCGGGCATGACTTGCCCCGTGTGATGCATTATGATTGATTTAAATCGTTGGTTTTGGTTTTCATGGAAATCGGAATAAATTTGAAAGAACAGTCTCAGTTGAAAACTTTAAATTTGAAAGGTTTGACCAAGAGTTTACTTATTTGTATATGAGATCGGATCGGAGTTTTTATGATTTGGTTAGCTTCGTTAGGTGATTTGTGATTTAGGAGCGCGATCGGAATTGGTTTTGGAGGTCCGGTGTAGAATTAGGCTTGAATTGGTGAAGTTAGTATTTTAGCGAATTCCGGTTGATAGGTGAAATTTTGATCCGAGGGCCGGAATGGAATTTTGGGAGTTGCAGTAGCTTTGTTATGTCATTTGGGATGTGTGTGCAAAATTTCAGGTCATTCGGATGTCGTTTGGTCGGGTTTTTGATCGAAAGTGTATTTCGGAAGTTTTTTGAAACTTTGGCTTGAATTCGATGAGTTTTTGAGTAATTTGATGTCGTTTGAGGTGTTTGATGATTGGAACAAGTTTGAATGAGGTTATGGGTTATGTTGGAAGGCTTGGTTGAGGTCCCCGAGAGCCTCGGGTGAGTTTCGGGTGGTCAATCGGACCACTTTGTGCCATAAAAGATAGCAGAAAATTGCAGGTTTGGAGTTGCAGGATTTTGTTCTCTGCGATCGCATAAGAGGTCCTGCGATCGCATAGGAGGATTGGTGGGGGCTGTTCTGCTATTCACTGCGTTCGCAGAGTACAACTTGCGATCGCATAGTTTGGGGAATTTGTTCTTCGCCAACGCGGTTGAGGCATCGCGATCGCATAGAGTAAAGTAGACCTGAGGTCTTAGTTGGATTTTGTTCATCGCGAACGCGGAACATTTTCCGCGATCGCATTGATTAATCTGGGCAGTGCATTGCGATCTCATGGGATTTGATGCGTTCGCGTAGAGTTAATTTGGAGCTGAGATTTTTTTGTGCTTCGCGATCGCGAAGGTTTTCCCGCAATCTCATAGAAGGAATTTAGCCTGGGCAGAATGTTTTTAAAGTCATCTTGTTCGCGAATGTGGGTCTATTTTCACCCATAGCTGCTCATTTTTGGAGATTCATGAAGGAAATTAAAGAGGGGTTCAAGGGGAAACGACTTGAGGTAAGAATCTTGGTCTTAAAACCCGATTATATTGTGAAATCCATTTAGAAATTCATGGAACTTAACCTAAAAATGGAAGAAACTAGGGCTTGGGATTTTGAAATTTGATTTGGGGAATTGAAGGACCATTTGAGGTCGGATTTGAGAGCTTTTGGTTTGTATGAACTCGTGAGGAGATAAGGAACCCGTTGATGTAAAAATTTCTGAGTTTCGAGAAGTGGGCCCGGGGCTCGGGTTTTGCTAATTTCGGGATTTTCGATATTTTTCGATT